>NC_086322.1:3196520-3496520 GCF_036172605.1 Pelobates fuscus
ACCTTTAAATCCTCCCAAGCGTATGAATGCTGTAGACCATTGAATAGGAACCATACGAATAGGCTTGTACTCCTAGCAGTCAACTGGAACAGCATGCAATAAATCCTTCCCCCCAATAATGAGACGACACATCACTTTGAGGGTAAAACAGGAACTCTGGACTGGCTCATCCAGCCTGGCTTTTATTACAATTGTACACATACAGGCCACACCCAGGGGGAGGCATAATGACATAGATGTTACATCCCACACATCCCCTCCCCTTAGTGTGACACATAATCCCATTATGCATACAGTGTAGAATATACTTTTACACAACTTTCATAACTTTAAAACCATACATCACATTCACATAAAAATACATATCCACAATCAATCCATTCAGGGGAACAACATATTAAAAAATGGCATGAATCCGACCAGGGGTTCAAAAGTTACTAAAAGTATCTTTTGTTCCTTTCTGGCTGGCAGAAAAACATCCCCACAATGCACCCTGGTTTCCTCCCTTCTGCCCTGGAGTTAATTGGAGAAGTAATCCAATTATCCAGGACTAGAGGCAGACTCCATTAACCACATGGTTGCAAAACAACATAAAACACTTTAAAATACATAAAGTCACATTTACACATAACACACAGACATTTCACCTATCCCCAGATAGCTGGGATCTGCACGCACAAAACTACCGAATAGCGCGCAGATCCTACTCACACAGTACAATTGCCATGGAGCCAGTGGCGTACATACCAGGGTCGCAGGGGTCGCGGCTGCGACCGGGCCCGGCCCACCAGGGCCCTGCGACCCTGTATGTACGCTCTGGGCCAGCCTCTTCTCCTGGGGGGCCCTGAAGCCGGCCACCTCCGGGCCCCCCGAGGCTGGCCCTGCTTACACCCGGCGGGCAGTCAGGCTGGCCAGCACCACCCCCAGGAATCCAGCACCACCCCCAGGAAATTGATGACTGTGTCGGGACCTTCTGTCTTAGTCGGTGAAATCGGGACTCCTAGCTGTGTAAAAAGGCGTGTTGTAGCCTGCAGACTACTGGGAGGTAAGAGGTTGCTTTCTATGGAGAGTCATCCAGATAGTGAATAATAGTGGGGCATCTACAGGTGTTAAGTAATATCCAACACAACGTCTCAGCAAACATATCGAAAATACGTGGGCTGCTCTTAGAACCAAAGGCTCTCGCCATTTAACACCATGTAGATGCCACAGGGATGGATGTATTGGGAGTAGTTTAAACGCATTCACTATGTCCGTCTTACTAAGCCAAGCGCCTATTCCTGCTGAGAGGATGGCCGTGATGGCATTGTCTATAGTAGCGTATTGCAGTGAAAACTCCTCAGACGGAATAAGTGAGTTTAGACTTGGTGTGGCCGATGCATGGGGAGCAGAGAGGTCAAGAATCAACCTTTGCTTGTTTGAGGACTTACCAGTGACCAGACCTATGGCGTTAGTTCTCCATACCGCAAAAGGTGGAGTATCAAAGGGCCCAATTACAAACCCTTGGTCAACCTCTTTCTGTATCAGTCGGTCAATAGCGTCAGGATCTGCCATGGCTGTTTGCAAGTTCTTGCATTCTAAGACCCCAGTAGGCATGTGGATGATACCCGTGTGAAAACCCGCCGTGAAACCTGACACCAAAAATTCCACTAAGTGTTGGGATGGATGATCACGTAATAATTTTCTCAGTAGTGAGACATCAATAGACGATAAATACTGCTTGGGGTATAGTTTATTTGGGCACATTGCTTTAGAGTGGGCACGGAAACATAAGGAACACACATGAAGCAGCCTACATGCACTGAACCCGCACGTGCCTGTATTAAAATTATTGCAAATTTGCGACTTCCCCAAAAAGATTATATCGCGGCCCAATTTATCTTTAAGGACCTTGGCTGGTCTACCAGTCGGTGGCACATTGGGAGGGAGGTAAAAATTATTTACCTCTGGGGAATTGGGGCATAAATTAGCCGTGTGTGAATTAGAGGCACAAATGGCACAAGCTGGTGTCTTGAGGCCCGCAAAGTGACGACAAAAAAGCTCCGTATCCAGCATACTCCAGTCAACTTGAAAGCTAAACTGGGACAGAGCCGCCGACGCCTTTGCGGTGAAAGCACGGTGGTAGTCATAGAATGCCGTACCACCGTACTTATGCCCCAAATCCACCAGCTTGTGTAGGTACAGATCCAATTCCTCCCTCCTATGGGGATGCACTGAGCAAACAACATCCCTGTAGGTTCCAAAAGCCAGAACAAATTCCGGAATAGACAGCTTATGGTTTAGTCTGGGGTCCCTAGATTTAAGAACCACTGATATGTCACCGTAAGCATACGTTTTATTTTCCAGGACATCTTGGGAGGCAATGAGAAGTGATACCAAATTCACCTCTTTCCCCTCCAAGATGTCCTTTCTCAAGTTAGCAGGCACCATATGTGCTGGGTTAATAACATGCGGATTTTTAATACCCGCCGGAATATTACCAGTAGAAGTGCTGGGGACAACCGCCGTGTCACTATTTCCCAGAGCCGTTTGCGACTGCTGTCGGCTCTCTAGGTCGTATTACTGATAAACTGGATAAAATGGACACAAAGAGGTCAAGACCGAGGATAATATAGTATGCAGGTCAGAAGGCTGACCGCTACTAGACCCTTCACCAGCCCCCGCATTATCGGTTTGCGTGTTTAAAAGTCTATATAATTCGGCTTTCCTGGCCGTAGCTGGGTATGGTATGTTCCTTCTCCTCAATTCGGCAGTGATCCGAGGAACCGTCCAGGAGCGGAGCGATGCAGGACTTGCATTGTCGACTCCTTGAGATGGAGTGACCGATCTAGCAGGTGTGCTAGGGATAGACAAATCTTCCCCGCCTTCTGGTAGTTGTGACATGCTAAAAAATAAATTGTAGAAGTTTTACCTAGTGTAAAATCTTTTCACTGGCTGTTTTAACTAGTGCCAAGTGGCGAAACAATTAAGACGATAGGTGACAGGTGAGGCCCTACTAGTTGCCAAGCGGCTGTGAGAGGCTCTATCTATGATTTGGCCCGATTGGAGTATGAGGCCATTGACATTATGGCGGGAAGTTGGCCCCTCTGTGACAATAACCAGAAAAAGACAGAATGGGAGTGACAGGTGAGGCCCTCTCTATGCAACCGTGCGAGGCGGCTAACTATGATTTGGCCCGAGGGGATGTCGTACCTCCGTTTGAGGATGGGTGTTGGCCTCGCTGGACCACTAACGTAAGGCGTAGAAGGCCACGAAGAACGTACCTAGCGGCTCCTATGCTTTTAGTGCCAGTGAATAACTAGCCTATGACATAGACGGGGAAGGGAAACGTGTTGAATCGAAGCAAAGGGACGTACCTGTTGAGACGAGTATTGGTCGGGTAAGGTAATACAGGTAAACTGTAGGTCCTACAAAATAGTGAGTTTATAAATAAATTTAAATTTAATAACTATTAAATGATTATTGCTATGTACCTAAAATCCCTCCTTTACCCAAGATACCTACCAGGTAGCAAAATCCTAAATTGGAACTTTGAACCAAAACACAAAACTGCTGCTTGGATGGACTAGCCTATAAATGTAGAAATAACACGTAAGAATAACGGCTATGAAAAATCTGCAGTAGCTAGTTAAATAAGAAAAACTGACATGCTAAACTTTAGGTGTTTTTAAAAATTCAATGTATCACATATAAAATAAAAAAAAACTCATCTTGACTGCTTGTAGTGCCTAGAACACAGATTATTTGGCAGAATGCCGGTGTAAAGGCTAGTCATTATAGTCGGATTTAACCTGATATAAAACATGTAACACAAAGTGATTAAAATTGTACAATATGTAATTCGTATGATATGTAGTAATAACGATTGCCCACAAGGGGCCGACATAACCCAGCTAGAGTGCAACATGAATTTCCAAATGTATTGTAAAAGAAATTGGAAAATAGTATTTTTATCCTATGAGCACAAAATCAATGTAAACGGAATATAAGTTTGAATAATGTGATATGATTTAAACGAAATCCGGCATAGAAACGAATTGCCCAGCGTACATGCAAGAATTCCCGCCAAAATTTCGAACTATGTGACGTAACGGTAAGCTTCCGTACTTGGATAGTGGTATCCCAGGATGACGCGGATCGACCACGACAGCCGCCCGACGGCAGCCGTGACTTACGGTTTTGATGAAAAACGGAACCAGCCGCCGAACGCTTACTGGGTAAGCAGAATGCGGGAACGCCTGGGCGACAGGGAAGCTCTAGCAAGCTGACACGGAGCAACAGGATCAGGTAAGAGATTCCACGGAGATCAGCCTGTAACAGAGGAGATTCGCACGGACCGGATGTGCGGTTATGCAAAATCTCAAGACCTGAGCCGGTAGCAGGTGAAGGGCTGGAGCTCCTTAAGAAGGGGACTCAAGCCCCTCCCACAACTTCAGGCCCTGCCTTCCATATATATATATATATATATATACACACACACAGACACACACACATATATATATATATACACACACACAGACACACACACACACATATATATATATATATATATATATATATATGTATATATATATATATATATATACACACACACACACAGACACACACGCGTTTTAAACCTGTCCCCCTACTTTTGTCCCTGGCCCCTTAAGTATGAATCCTGGAGACACCACTGAGGGAAAGGAGAGTAATGAGATTCCTGGGGGAGGGAAAGGAGAGTAATGAGATTCCTGGGGGAGGGAAAGGAGAGTAATGAGATTCCTGGGGGAGGGAAAGGAGAGTAATGAGATTCCTGGGGGAGGGAAAGGAGAGTAATGAGATTCCTGGGGGAGGGAAAGGAGAGTAATGAGATTCCTGGGGGAGGGAAAGGAGAGTAATGAGATTCCTGGGGGAGGGAAAGGAGAGTAATGAGATTCCTGGGGGAGGGAAAGGAGAGTAATGAGATTCCTGGGGGAGGGAAAGGAGAGTAATGAGACTCCTTGGGGGGAAGAAGAGGGCAGGGAGTAATGAGACTCCTTGGGGGGAAGAAGAGGGCAGGGAGTAATGAGACTCCTTGGGGGGAAGAAGAGGACAGGGAAGTAATGTGGAAAGGAGGAGTAGAGCTGAATTATGGAAGAAAGGGTGGTGGCGTTGGTGCAGAACCACTCACTTCTGTGTCAGATTTGCTGAGGTTTTCTTTAACAGATTCCAGATCTACTGACTCAGTCTTGGAGGCCACATAGCGTTGATTGTCATCTGGCATCTAAAGGATTAAGAGAGATTTGCAGATATATTTAAAAAGAACCTACCTTGTTCTCCACCAGCCTAAAACATGTGCCTTTTACCTATGAAGGTAACACAAACAGAGTGAGACTGCAGATAAGAACCATTCGGCCCATCTAGTCTGCCCAGTTTTATAAATACTTTCATTAGTCCCTGGCCTTATCTTATAGTTAGGATAGCCTTATGCCTATCCCACGCATGCTTAAACTCCTTTACTGTGTTAACCTCTACAACTTCAGCTGGAAGGCTATTCCATGCATCCACTACCCTCTCAGTAAAGTAATACTTCCTGATATTATTTTTAAACCTTTGTCCCTCTAATTTAAGACTATGTCCTCTTGTTGTGGTAGTTTCTCTTCTTTTAAATATAGTCTCCTCCTTTACGGTGTTGATTCCCTTTATGTATTTAAATGTTTCTATCATATCCCCCCTGTCTCGTCTTTCCTCCAAGCTATACATGTTAAGATCCTTTAACCTTTCCTGGTAAGTTTTATCCTGCAATCCATGAACCAGTTTAGTAGCCCTTCTTTGAACTCTCTCTAAGGTATCCATATCCTTCTGAAGATATGGTCTCCAGTACTGTGTACAGTACTCCAAGTGAGGTCTCACCAGTGTTCTGTACAATGGCATGAGCACTTCCCTCTTTCTACTGCTAATACCTTATACAACCAGGCAATAGAAACAAAGCACATACTTCCAGAAACACCCATTCCCTTTTACTAGCTAGCACCACCTCTAAAATCATGTGCTCTCTTCAAAGGTGTGGGACACTAATGGAAGCACTTTTTTTGTGTGAATATATCAGTTTTATTTATTTTTTAGATAACTTTTCAATCTAAAATATAGTTTGCAGTTTTCAAAGCTTGACAGTTCATAATGTGTTTTTATATGGGTTGGTAGGGCATTGGTTCCTAAGTCCCAGATTTATTATCTTTTCTTCTACAATCTATTGGTAAGGAAATTGCTGTGTTATGGAAGTCTTAGTCAGTGATTTTATGTACCCATAGTGCATCAGGTCATTGGAGTTGATATTGGCTAGCAGAGATACTGGCAGTCAGAATCACTTTCTGAAGACGACAAGCAGGTTAATTGCTCCTTCGTGCCAAATAGAACGATCTCAAAGCACCGACAACACCTTGTGACGGTTTAACCTTGAAACAGACTTTTTTCCAATAAATCTATCTGAAAGGCAGGATTTTAGGGGGCTACCAAGTGGAGGTATTTTAAAAAATCTGTATATTCTACTCAAGAGGAAGTATTCAAGATGAATAAAGAACATGAACTCCCTTTGTGCCCAACAAAGTTTAGTCCCTAAAGCGGCTAAATGATAACAATATAATGAAATGATTATGGACTAGGACCTTCGCTGGTAAAAGCATTCAATGATGAAATCGAGGGCAATACGCTCTCACTATGCAGACTATCTATCCGAATGGTGTAAGCACAGATGTGGTAGGGAATCAGGCTTGCCATGTGACAGTAACAGGACAACATGATGGATAATTGTACAGACATAGAATAGACTCAGATAGGGAAGATATGTCACCATATTTCGTATCCCTTGATGTGGAAACATTTTGGCATTTCATTCTTGGTTTCAATCTTTTACAAAAAAATAAAATCATATCTTGATATTTGGTTTTAATATTAATTTACCGGACCACTCACATCTCTGTCTGTTTGGTGGAGGCTTTCCTTAACGGATTCCACATCTGCTGACCCAGTATTCGAGGCCATAGAGGTGAAATTGGCATCTGGCATCTAAAGGGTTAAGAGAAGAATTACGATATTTAAAAAGAACATGCCACGTCCCCCGTGCAGCCACAAAATAGATCAGCTTTCTCCATCCACTGTATGAAACATTCTGGATCCTGTTCTCATTTACGGACAATAGTGTGTGTTTTTGAGCACTGGCGGATATTCCAGTCTGCTAGACCCACCAAGAGTGCAGGATTTTTTCCCAGAGTAACAGATTTAGAAGTAGCAGTGTTAGATTGCTAGATAGCCATATTCTAGATCACTATAGCCCAATTCATCTCCTATTTATCAACATCTCTGTACTCACCTCATCTTTAACGAAGCACTTGTTCTTGTCCTTTGACGCATCAAGTTTCTGTTGACGCTTGCGATCTTTCTGTCTCTAAACATAAAGTGACAGATTACTACGCTGGCTAGATATACATTTTACTCCAAATTGTACTGCGCTGAAGAACATGTAAGAGCTTTAATTCTAAGAATAATTAACTTAGAGCCCTTCAGCCGGATATAGAACACATCAACAAAACCCCTCAGCCGGATATAGAACACATCAACAAAACCCCTCAGCCGGATATAGAACACATCAACAAAACCCCTCAGCCGGATATAGAACACATCAACAAAACCCCTCAGCCGGATATAGAACACATCAACAAAACCCCTCAGCCGGATATAGAATACAACAACAAAACCCCTCAGCCGGATATAGAACACATCAACAAAACCCCTCAGCCGGATATAGAACACATCAACAAAACCTCTCAGCCGGATATAGAACACATCAACAAAACCCCTCAGCCGGATATAGAACACATCAACAAAACCCCTCAGCCGGATATAGAATACATCAACAAAACCCCTCAGCCGGATATAGAACACATCAACAAAACCCCTCAGCCGAATATAGAACACATCAACAAAACCCCTCAGCCGGATATAGAACACATCAACAAAACCCCTCAGCCGGATATAGAATACATCAACAAAACCCCTCAGCCGGATATAGAACACATCAACAAAACCCCTCAGCCGGATATAGAACACATCAACAAAACCCCTCAGCCGGATATAGAACACATCAACAAAACCCCTCAGCCGGATATAGAACACAACAAAACCCCTCAGCCGGATATAGAATACATCAACAAAACCCCTCAGCCGGATATAGAACACATCAACAAAACCCCTCAGCCGGATATAGAATACATCAACAAAACCCCTCAGCCGGATATAGAACACATCAACAAAACCCCTCAGCCGGATATAGAACACATCAACAAAACCCCTCAGCCGGATATAGAACACATCAACAAAACCCCTCAGCCGGATATAGAACACATCAACAAAACCCCTCAGCCGGATATAGAATACATCAACAAAACCCCTCAGCCGGATATAGAATACATCAACAAAACCCCTCAGCCGGATATAGAATACATCAACAAAACCCCTCAGCCGGATATAGAATACATCAACAAAACCCCTCAGCCGGATATAGAACACATCAACAAAACCCCTCAGCCGGATATAGAATACATCAACAAAACCCCTCAGCCGGATATAGAATACATCAACAAAACCCCTCAGCCGGATATAGAACACATCAACAAAACCCCTCAGCCGGCTATAGAACACATCAACAAAACCCCTCAGCCGGATATAGAATACATCAACAAAACCCCTCAGCCGGATATAGAATACATCAACAAAACCCCTCAGCCGGCTATAGAACACATCAACAAAACCCCTCAGCCGGATATAGAATACATCAACAAAACCCCTCAGCCGGATATAGAATACATCAACAAAACCCCTCAGCCGGATATAGAACACATCAACAAAACCCCTCAGCCGGCTATATAACACATCAACAAAACCCCTCAGCCGGATATAGAATACATCAACAAAACCCCTCAGCCGGATATAGAATACATCAACAAAACCCCTCAGCCGGCTATAGAACACATCAACAAAACCCCTCAGCCGGATATAGAACACATCAACAAAACCCCTCAGCCGGCTATAGAACACATCAACAAAACCCCTCAGCCGGATATAGAATACATCAACAAAACCCCTCAGCCGGATATAGAATACATCAACAAAACCCCTCAGCCGGATATAGAACACATCAACATAACCCCTCAGCCGGATATAGAACACATCAACAAAACCCCTCAGCCGGATATAGAATACATCAACAAAACCCCTCAGCCGGATATAGAACACATCAACAAAACCCCTCAGTCGGATATAGAACACATCAACAAAACCCCTCAGCCGGATATAGAACACATCAACATAACCCCTCAGCCGGATATAGAATACAATAACAAAACCCCTCAGCCGGATATAGAATACATCAACAAAACCCCTCAGCCGGATATAGAACACATCAACAAAACCCCTCAGCCGGATATAGAATACATCAACAAAACCCCTCAGCCGGATATAGAATACAATAACAAAACCCCTCAGCCGGATATAGAATACATCAACAAAACCCCTCAGCCGGATATAGAATACATCGACAAAACCCCTCAGCCGGATATAGAATACATCAACAAAACCCCTCAGCCGGATATAGAATACATCAACAAAACCCCTCAGCCGGATATAGAATACATCAACAAAACCCCTCAGCCGGATATAGAATACATCGACAAAACCCCTCAGCCGGATATAGAACACATCAACATAACCCCTCAGCCGGATATAGAATACATCAACAAAACCCCTCAGCCGGATATAGAATACATCGACAAAACCCCTCAGCCGGATATAGAACACATCAACATAACCCCTCAGCCGGATATAGAACACATCAACATAACCCCTCAGCCGGATATAGAATACATCAACAAAACCCCTCAGCCGGATATAGAACACAACAACAAAACCCCTCAGCCGGATATAGAATACAATAACAAAACCCCTCAGCCGGATATAGAATACAATAACAAAACCCCTCAGCCGGATATAGAACACATCAACATAACCCCTCAGCCGGATATAGAATACATTAGCAGAGCGCTTTAGGTTGACATAGTACAAGTTAGCAGAGCCCTTTGCGGAGCGCTTTATCTGGACGCTGGATATATTAGCAGAGCCCTTTGCGGAGCGCTTTAGCTGGACATATTAGCAGAGCCCTTTGCGGAGCGCTTTAGCTGGACGCTGGACATATTAGAGTACCTTCTTTTTCAGCCTCTTCTTATTTACTTTCTCCTTCTCTTTCTTCTCCTGTTCTAACAGCTCCTCTGCGTTCCGGTCGGCCTCCTGAGTGAGACAGCACAACATAATACATAGAGAATCTAACCTTACACAACATGTTCTCCATCAAACACAACATAATACATCGAGAATCTAACCTTATACAACATGTTCTCCATCAAACACAACATAATACATCGAGAATCTAACCTTATACAACATGTTCTCCATCAAACACAACATAATACATCGAGAATCTAACCTTATACAACATGTTCTCCATCAAACACAACATAATACATCGATAATCTAACCTTATACAACATGTTCTCCATCAAACACAACATAATACATCGATAATCTAACCTTATACAACATGTTCTCCATCAAACACAACATAATACAGCGAGAATCTAACCTTATACAACATGTTCTCCATCAAACAAAACATAAAACAGCGAGAATCTAACCTTATACAACATGTTCTCCATCAAACACAACATAATACATCGAGAATCTCACCGTATACAACATGTTCTCCATCAAACACAACATAATACATCGAGAATCTAACCTTATACAACATGTTCTCCATCAAACACAACATAATACAAAGAGAATCTAACCTTATACAACATGTTCTCCATCAAACACAACATAATACATCGATAATCTAACCTTATACAACATGTTCTCCATCAAACACAACATAATACATCGATAATCTGACCTTATACAACATGTTCTCCATCAAACACAACATAATACATCGATAATCTAACCTTATACATGTTCTCCATCAAACACAACATAATACAGCGAGAATCTAACCTTATACAACATGTTCTCCATCAAACACAACATAATACATCGATAATCTAACCTTATACAACGTGTTCTCCATCAAACACAACATAATACAGCGAGAATCTAACCTTATACAACATGTTCTCCATCAAACACAACATAATACAGCGAGAATCTAACCTTATACAACATGTTCTCCATCAAACACAACATAATACAGCGAGAATCTAACCTTATACAACATGTTCTCCATCAAACACAACATAATACATCGAGAATCTAACCTTATACAACATGTTCTCCATCAAACACAACATAATACAGCGAGAATCTAACCTTATACAACATGTTCTCCATCAAACACAACATAATACATCGAGAATCTAACCTTATACAACATGTTCTCCATCAAACACAACATAATACATCGATAATCTAACCTTATACAACATGTTCTCCATCAAACACAACATAATACATCGAGAATCTAACCTTATACAACATGTTCTCCATCAAACACAACATAATACAAAGAGAATCTAACCTTATACAACATGTTCTCCATCAAACACAACATAATACATCGATAATCTAACCTTATACAACATGTTCTCCATCAAACACAACATAATACATCGATAATCTAACCTTATACAACATGTTCTCCATCAAACACAACATAATAAAGCGAGAATCTAACCTTATACAACATGTTCTCCATCAAACACAACATAATACATCGATAATCTAACCTTATACAACATGTTCTCCATCAAACACAACATAATACAGCGAGAATCTAACCTTATACAACATGTTCTCCATCAAACAAAACATAAAACAGCGAGAATCTAACCTTATACAACATGTTCTCCATCAAACACAACATAATACATCGAGAATCTAACCGTATACAACATGTTCTCCATCAAACACAACATAATACATCGAGAATCTAACCTTATACAACATGTTCTCCATCAAACACAACATAATACAAAGAGAATCTAACCTTATACAACATGTTCTCCATCAAACACAACATAATACATCGATAATCTAACCTTATACAACATGTTCTCCATCAAACACAACATAATACATCGATAATCTGACCTTATACAACATGTTCTCCATCAAACACAACATAATACATCGATAATCTAACCTTATACATGTTCTCCATCAAACACAACATAATACAGCGAGAATCTAACCTTATACAACATGTTCTCCATCAAACACAACATAATACATCGATAATCTAACCTTATACAACGTGTTCTCCATCAAACACAACATAATACAGCGAGAATCTAACCTTATACAACATGTTCTCCATCAAACACAACATAATACAGCGAGAATCTAACCTTATACAACATGTTCTCCATCAAACACAACATAATACATCGATAATCTAACCTTATACAACATGTTCTCCATCAAACACAACATAATACATCGAGAATCTAACCTTATACAACATGTTCTCCATCAAACACAACATAATACAAAGAGAATCTAACCTTATACAACATGTTCTCCATCAAACACAACATAATACATCGATAATCTAACCTTATACAACATGTTCTCCATCAAACACAACATAATACATCGATAATCTAACCTTATACAACATGTTCTCCATCAAACACAACATAATACAGCGAGAATCTAACCTTATACAACATGTTCTCCATCAAACACAACATAATACAAAGAGAATCTAACCTTATACCAGGGCTTCCCAAACTTTTATGGGCCGAGACCCACTTTTCAAAATGGTAATTTTTCGAGACCCACTTGCTTTTTTAATGCATATTTTAAAAAGTGAACACCATAGCAATCCGCTTTAGATGCATAAAATTGGCATAACATGGCAATCAGCTTTGGATGCATAAAATTGGCATAACATGGCAATCAGCTTTGGATGCATAAAATTGGCATAACATGGCAGTTTTAGAGGCAGAAACTTTACACATCATGGCAATCAGTTTTAGAGACATACAACTGCTTACTCACAGACTGTCACGTTTAAACATTTGTTATGAAGGAACACAACTGCAGATTTCTTATAGTTCGAATATTTATTATAGAAAGTAAATGGTATTGACTTTAATTCCAATTTACAGGTACTGTAGCTTTAAGTAATAAACGATAACTGAAGTCCACAATTATACGCACTGTAGCTTTAAGTAGTAAACGATAACTGAAGTCCACAATTATATGCACTGTAGCTTTAAGTAGTAAACGATAACTGAAGTCCACAATTATATGCACTGTAGCTTTAAGTAGTAAACGATAACTGAAGTCCACAATTATATGCACTGTAGCTTTAAGTAGTAAACGATAACTGAAGTCCACAATTATATGCACTGTAGCTTTAAGTAGTAAACGATAACTGAAGCAGCAAGAGTCCTTTAGTAGTATTAATTAATTAGGTGATAAGAAGTTACAATAGCTGTTCCATAGACTTTAACTGAAGTAAGACAGATGCAGCTAACTGAGACAAAGTATGAGTTGAAGTTAGCTGTAACGGGTTGGCTTTAACGAAGGACTTTGGAGACAGGAAATAACAGCTTTGAGATGCAACGCTTATCACAGAGGTTTTACTTAGCTTCCGGCACATAGAACACTGGTTCCCGAGATTTCCTCAGAGGCGGTTTATCCTGTATGGATAGAGTTCAGCTTTAGCCGTGGATGAGGAAAGGTGAAGGGAACTTGAAGTCTTCCAGTCCGGTCCGGTAACAGCAGGCTTTCACAACGATGTTGCAGCCGGTTCGTGAGTACGGAACGTAGTTCATTAATCCAGCGTCGATCAGCTGGTGCGGTCAGATTAAATAGGGAGACCGTGTCATAAAGAGGTGTGGCTAAGCTCCGTGGAACCAGGAAGTAAGAGGATATTATAGTTAAGGCATGACAGTATCCCCTCCTTAATGAGCAACCTCTGGGTGCTATTGACTTGGCTTAGAAGGGTAACGTTTGTGAAACTTGGAAATTAATTTGTCAGCATGAACGTCAGAGGAGTTTTCCCATGTATCTTCATCAACTCCATATCCTTTCCATCTGATGAGGTATTGTAAGGAGCCACGATGGATCCTTGAATCCAGTATACTTTGAATCTCGTATTCTTCTTCACCCTGGACCAATATGGGATCAGGAGAAGTAGTGACATTTCTTTGGAAAGGGTCAGGATGATGAGGCTTCAACAAGGACACATGAAAAACAGGATGTAGCTTTAAAGATGGTGGAAGTTTCAATTTAACAACATTACGGTTGATAACCGATAGTATTGGAAAAGGACCAAGAAAAAGAGAACTTAACTTCTTTGATGGACGGTTTGTAGAAATGTTCTTTGAGGAAAGCCAGACAAGATCACCGATTTGATAAGAAGGTGAAGGTTGTCTTTTTGTATCAAAAAACTTCTTTTGAGTGGAGGAGGCCAATTCAAGATTCTCATGCAATTTCTTAAATAAAGAGGACATATGAGAGATTTGATTCGAATCGGAGAGATTAGATGAAGAAACTGTCTGAGCAGGAAATGAGGAAGGATGAAATCCATAATTGGATAGAAATGGAGTCATTTTACTGCTGGTATGAAATGAGTTATTGTATGCGAATTCTGCCATAGGTAACCAAGTTATCCAATCGTCTTGTAAGTGAGAGCAATAACATCGTAGATATTGTTCTAAGCATTGGTTGACTCTTTCAGTTTGTCCATCTGTTTGAGGATGATATGCAGATGATAGTTTACGTTGGATATGAAGAGTGGCACATAATGCATTCCAGAATTTGGAGGTAAATTGAGTTCCTCGGTCTGAAATTATTTCGTCTGGCAGTCCGTGAAGTTTAACTATGTTGTCAAGAAATGTTTTCGAAAGTTCAGAGGATGAGGGTAACTTCTTTAAAGGAATGAAATGAGACATTTTCGTGAAGCGGTCTACTACCACTAAAATGGTGGTATGATGATGAGAAGGAGGTAATTCTACCAAGAAATCCATAGAGATGGATTGCCAAGGTCGTTCAGGAATTGGTAAATTCAATAATTGACCAAATGGTTGATGATGGACATGTTTTGATCTTTGGCATACAGAACAAGATTTGACATAAGATTCAATAGTTTGGTCTTGACGAGGCCACCAATAGTATCTTTTAGACAATTCAAGGGTCTTTTTTATACCTGGATGACCTGCCAGAGGAGAATCATGAATAAATTCGAGTACCTTAATTCTGAAGGAGGGAGGTACGTAAATCCGGTCTTTGAAAAAGTAGAGACCGTCTTTCTTGGATAATTTAATTGATTTAGGAAGTTCGAGAGCATCTTCACTGAGATCTTTAATGTCGTCAATAAGAGAAGATAAGATTCCAATGACTTTAGGCGAAGGAGGTTAAATTTTAGTGTCTTTATGGATCCTGGAAAGGGCATCAGCCTTTTTGTTTCTAGACCCAGGTCTAAAGACGATTTGGAAGTTGAACCGGGAAAAAAAGAGATTCCATCTTACTTGTCGAGCAGACAGTGTTTTATTGGAGTGAAGATATTCAAGATTTTTATGGTCAGTATAAATGATCAAAGAGTTCTGAGCGCCTTCAAGAAGGTGTCTCCAGGTTTCTAAAGCCACTTTGATACTTAATAATTCTTTTTCTCCTGTAGGATAATTCTTTTCAGCAGGAGATAATGATCGTGAGAAGAAGGCGACAGGATGAAGAGGTTCTTGAGGAGTTTTGTGTTGAGAGAGGACAGCTCCAATTGCAATTTCCGAAGCATCCGTTTCAAGGACATAAAGATATGAAGGATTTGGAAGTTGAAGAATAGGAGCTGTTGTAAACTTTCTCTTTAATTCAGTGAAGGCAGTTTGAGCCTTTTCGTTCCAATTGAAGGGATGTTTTTTACTGTTAAGTTGATTGAGGGGGTGAGCAATCTCAGAGTAGTTTTTAATAAATTTTCTGTAGAAATTGGCGAACCCTAGAAATCGCTGTAATTCTTTTACTGTAGAGGGAACAGGCCAGTTGATGATACAATCGACTTTTGCATTATCCATACCTATTGAATGAGGGGAGATGACATAACCTAAGAAGGTTATTTCTTTGACGTGAAAAAGGCATTTTTCAGGTTTAGCGAATAATTTGTGAGTTCTGAGTCTTGATAACACCCATCTGACATGTTTTCTATGTTCCTCAGGAGTGTTGGAGTATATGAGAATATCATCTAAATAAATTATGACACAGACGTCCAATAGGTCTCTAAAGATATCATTTATGAAGTGTTGAAAAGTTGCAGGGGCGTTGCAAAGGCCAAAAGGCATCACCAGATATTCAAAGAGGCCATATCTTGTTCGGAAAGCAGTTTTCCATTCATCATTAGCCTTTATCCTGACGAGATTATATGCCCCGCGAAGGTCAAGCTTTGTATAGATGGTAGCAGTTTTCAATCGTTCGACCAGTTCATTGATGAGAGGAAGAGGATAACGATTTTTAACTGTTATTTTATTTAAAGCTCTGTAGTCAATGATAGGACGTATAGTCTGGTCTTTGTTTCTTACAAAAAACATACTTGAGGCAGCAGGTGAACTAGAGGGTCTAATAAACCCTTTCCGTATATTTTCATCTAGATAGTCTTTGAGAATTTGTAATTCAGCCTCAGAGAGAGGGTAGATGTGCCCAAATGGTACTGGGGCACCAGGTATGAGGTCTATAGGACAATCGTAGGGACGATGAGGCGGGAGCGTTTCAGCTTTTTTTTTACTGAAGACATCTGAAAAGTCTGAATAACAAGAAGGTATGGTTGGTTCTTTAGAGATTTGAAGAATAGGAATTTGCTGTAAACATGTTTCTTTACAATAATGTGAGTTAAAGGTGATAGAGAAAGGAGACCAAGAAATTTGAGGGTTGTGGTTCCTTAACCAGTTGATCCCTATTATAACGGGATAGAGAGGTGACGGAATAACATCAAATACTAGAAATTCAGTATGTATGTGATTTGTGGTTACCTTTAGAGGGATGGTTTCATGAAGAATCGGTCCCGAGGAGATAAAGGAGCCGTCAATCACTTTAATAGGAACAGAATTAGCTTTTTGAACACAAGGAATTTTATTCTTTGTTACAAAGGTTGAATCGATGAATACTCCATGTGCACCAGAATCGATGAGAGCTTCAGTCACAATTCTCACCTTATCCCACTGTAATACAAGGGATACAGTTGAGAACGGAGTGGTCGATGTTGAAGGGAGTGCACTGAAGATAGCAGAGGTATAGGCTTGTCTACCGGCCTTTGTCCGTTTTAATAAGGGACAATCAGAAACCAGATGATCTTGAGAGGCACAATACATGCATAGGTTTAATTGACGTCTTCGGTTCTTCTCTGCAGGAGTAAGAGGACTTCTTATTACCCCTATTTCCATAGGTTCACTTGGTAAGGAAGTCTTTTCTGGAGCTTTTGAAGGAGTGAAAGGTTTGCGGTCTTTAGAATGTAAAAGGGCTTTTTCTGCCTTTCTTTCTCTTAATCTTCTGTCAATGCTGATTGATAAGTGAATTAGAGCGTTCAAAGTAGTAGGAAGTTCTGTTCTAGATAATTCGTCTTTTACAGCTTCAGATAACCCAATTCGAAATTGGTTGCGCAATGTGATGTCATTCCATTGCGTTTCTACAGCCCATCTTTTGAATTCAGCAATATAATCTTCAACGGGTCTATTTCTTTGCTGTAGTGTTCTGATTGTTAAATCAGCTGTAGCTTGTTTGTTAGGATCTTCATAGAGGAGAGACATGGCTTCAAAAAATTCATCCAGTGAGTCTAAGATGGGGTCATCGTTTTCCAGAAAGGAATGGGCCCATGACATAGGTTCACCTCTTAGAAAGGAGATAACCGAACAAACTTTAGTTCTTTCTGTAGGGTAGGATCGAGGTTTCAAAGCAATTAATAATTTGCAGGTGTTGAGGAACTCCCTGTATTTTGAACGATCTCCAGAGAACTTTTCAGGGTTACACACAGCAGGATCGCTAGCCGAGTGCAGAGTAGTATGAGGAGTATGAGTTTGTAAATCTCTGATATAGGTGAAAAGTCTTTCGTTAGTATCTTGCAGTTCTTGCACACTTTGGGCTAGTGCATTAACTCTTTGATTCAGCGTAATTATAGTAGAATAGAAATCTGCTGGATCCATTACAATGGCTGGATTAATCTGTCACGTTTAAACATTTGTTATGAAGGAACACAACTGCAGATTTCTTATAGTTCGAATATTTATTATAGAAAGTAAATGGTATTGACTTTAATTCCAATTTACAGGTACTGTAGCTTTAAGTAGTAAACGATAACTGAAGTCCACAATTATATGCACTGTAGCTTTAAGTAGTAAACGATAACTGAAGTCCACAATTATATGCACTGTAGCTTTAAGTAGTAAACGATAACTGAAGCAGCAAGAGTCCTTTAGTAGTATTAATTAATTAGGTGATAAGAAGTTACAATAGCTGTTCCATAGACTTTAACTGAAGTAAGACAGATGCAGCTAACTGAGACAAAGTATGAGTTGAAGTTAGCTGTAACGGGTTGGCTTTAACGAAGGACTTTGGAGACAGGAAATAACAGCTTTGAGATGTAACGCTTATCACAGAGGTTTTACTTAGCTTCCGGCACATAGAACACTGGTTCCCGAGATTTCCTCAGAGGCGGTTATCCTGAATGGAGAGAGTTCAGCTTTAGCCGTAGATGAGGAAGGTGAAGGGAACTTGAAGTCTTCCAGTCCGGTCCGGTAACAGCAGGCTTTCACAACGATGTTGCAGCCGGTTCGTGAGTACGGAACGTAGTTCATTAATCCAGCGTCGATCAGCTGGTGCGGTCAGATTAAATAGGGAGACCGTGTCATAAAGAGGTGTGGCTAAGCTCCGTGGAACCAGGAAGTAAGAGGATATTATAGTTAAGGCATGACACAGACTCAGAATCAGAAATGTTGTTGTCCTGCTCTTTCATCCAGGCACCTCACATTGATTATCCTAGTGGTGGAACTAATGTAGAGAGGACCGTGGTGCAAGTATGTTTTCTGGGCCCCCATCTAGTGAAAGTGTGGCCAAAAGGTAGATCTCCATCTGTCTGAGAACTTCAACAATAATATGCCAGATGGAGATCTACCATTTGCACATCATTGCAGGGTTATATTTGTGAGCAGTGTTTGAATGTAAGCATGTTTTTGTATTAAGTATATGTGTGCATGTATGAGTGTATTTGTATGTACTGTTGCTATTGGAATGTAGTGGTGTACTTGTTTGTAATGTTTGCATCTGAATGCAGGGGTGTTTGTATATGTAGTGTAGGACTTTAAATGCAGGTGTGCTTTTTGTGTGTAGTGTTGGTGTTTGAATGAAGGGGTGTTTGTAGATCATTTTAGTGTTTTAATGCAGGGGTGTGTTTGTATGTAATGTTTGCGTTTGATTGCAGTGTGTGTGTGTGTGTGTGTAGTGGATGCAGTGTGTGTATATTGTGTTTATAAAATATACATATACACAATGTGTGTTTCAATGTAAGCATGGTTTTTGTATGGAGTATGTGTGCAGTGTATACACACACACACAGACACACAAATACACACATTGACACAGCGATACACACAATGACACTTAGTTTCCCACACACAGACACTCATGTACACAGATACACACAGACACACAAATACACACACACAGTGACACAAAAGGACACGCAGAGACAGGAGGTGAGGGTGACAGTGTGGGAGGGAGTGTGTGTACTGGTAACAGTGTGGGGGGCAGTGTGAGAAAGGGTTACAGTGGGTGGGCAGGGGGAGAAAGGGTTACAGTGTGGGGGGGGGCAGGGGGAGAAAAGGCGACAGTGGGGGGCAGGGGGAGAAAAGGTTACAGTGTGGGGAGAGGGGCAGGGAGAGAAGGGGTTACAATGGGGGGGGTAGGCAGAGAAGGGGTTACAGTGGGGGGAGGGGGGCAGGGAGAGAAGGGGTTACAGTGGGGGTAGGCAGAGAATGGGTTACAGTGGGGGAGGGGGCAGGGAGAGAAGGGGTTACAGTGGGGGTAGGCAGAGAAGGGGTTACAGTGGGGAGGGTAGACAGAGAAGGGGTTACAGTGGGGTGGGGGGTAGACAGAGAAGGGGTTACATTGGGGTGGGGGGGCATTGTTTGGGCTCTGTGCCCTACCTTCTTTAAACATCCCTGGTGGTCCAGTGTCTCCCTGGTGGTCCGGTGGGTTACCTCTCCGGTCTGCAGCTCCGCCGGGTGCAGAGCTGCAGACAGTGTAATAAAAGTCTTGCGAGCTCCCTGAGTGTTGCCATGGTAACGCTCTGGGAGCTCGCGAGACTTCTATCACACGGTCTTCAGCTCTGCACCCGGCGGAGCTGCAGACCGGAGCTGCTGGCAGACTGACTGGAGGGAGCCCGGCGGTATACAGGGCAAGCTGCCGGGCTCCCTCCTGGTGTCAGTCTGCTTGCCTGACTGCCCGGCGGCCCTGGATGTGTGGGTCAGCGCGACCCACTGGGGATCGCCCTGCGACCCACCAGTGGGTCGCGACCCACACTTTGGGAACCGCTGCCTTATACAACATGTTCTCCATCAAACACAACATAATACAAAGAGAATCTAACCTTATACAACATGTTCTCCATCAAACACAACATAATACAGCGAGAATCTAACCTTATACAACATGTTCTCCATCAAACACAACATAATACAAAGAGAATCTAACCTTACACAACATGTTCTCCATCAAACACAACATAATAGATAGAGAATCTAACCTTACACAACATGTTCTCCATCAAACACAACATAATACAAAGAGAATCTAACCTTACACAACATGTTCTCCATCAAACACAACATAATACATCGAGAATCTAACCTTATACAACATGTTCTCCATCAAACACAACATAATACATCGATAATCTAACCTTATACAACATGTTCTCCATCAAACACAACATAATAGATAGAGAATCTAACCTTACACAACATGTTCTCCATCAAACACAACATAATACAAAGAGAATCTAACCTTACACAACATGTTCTCCATCAAACCCAACATAATACATCGAGAATCTAACCTTATACAACATGTTCTCCATCAAACACAACATAATACATCGATAATCTAACCTTATACAACATGTTCTCCATCAAACACAACATAATACATCGATAATCTAACCTTATACAACATGTTCTCCATCAAACACAACATAATACATCGATAATCTAACCTTATACAACATGTTCTCCATCAAACACAACATAATACAGCGAGAATCTAACCTTATACAACATGTTCTCCATGTTCACCAAACACAACTATGGCAGACCACCTGACACCCCAACTGGGTGCCTCCACCAATCGCTGCTTCCTAATTCTTACCAAGTACCACAAGCACCACACCAGACACCATCAGCACTGTAGTCCCCACTTCCAGCGTGACAGCTTGCCTGGGCTCTCGCTGTCCTCCACCCATCCTGGACCCAAGACCAGGATCCAGCTTCCAGTGGGGGAACCTCTCCTCTAAGAGAGAGTAACAGGAACAGCTCTTAAAAGAGCTTAGTGATATAGCAATCCCCAGAGTGATACAGTCATCCCCCCTCACACATGAGATGAGACTATGTCCCATTGTACAGCGCTACGGAATGTGATGGCGCTATATAAATAATAAAATAATAATGTTGAGGGTAAGCAGGAATTTGTTTATTGTCCGCCACAACTGCCCTTATATGCAGTTCCCCGTGCAAGAGGCACTCCCCCCGTGAGAGTAGACTACAGTAAAAACATACACATGATTACATTGGCTCTCAGGTCCAGGACACTCCCACATAAAACAAGATAATCCCTCCTCTGTGCCTGGGAGATAATTGAGCCAGGAACTGTGTTGAACTCAATCTCCAGGCACAGATAAACATACATAGAGAATAACACCTTGAATGTGATGTGTGTGTTCCAGGAGCTAGCTAACCGTAATGGCTTGAGTGCAATAACAGAGGTACTCGAAAAACAGACTAAAACAAAGTAAATAAATAAAATAGTAACCATGTAATACTTTATAAAAAGTGTAGCGGGTGGAATAGATGGGAATGAATCTAGAAAGTGCAGCAAATGTATATGGTGTGTATGTCTTTAAATCTGCTATATGCAGACTAGGTTACATATACACCAAATGATATACTTCTGTAAAAAAAATATCTAAACCATAGAAGGCAGAAAAAGCAGTATATGGGACTGTAGCGGAATGCAGTAAGCCTGTCCTGTAATATGCCTGTAACAGAACTATGCTATATGCCTGGACTATTGAAATAACCGAACACAGCTGGAGCCATCCACATATACATTGCATTGCCAGAAAATACACCCGTTTGTATGATTTTATACGAATCCTTTGTGTGCCGAATAGATGGCCGCCATTTTGGGACTTGTGTACGAACAGCGGTGTTTGCCTGTGAACGCATGGAACTAAAATCGGACGCGCAAACAGGCGAACACCGCTGAGACCTCCATGCACCCAGAACTTCGTACGGAAACTACCGAACGACCGGCCGTTCGGTAGTTATACTTAACTTGGTATGAGGATTCTAGCGATCACGGAGATTCGAATGGATGACAAGAATTTCGTATCTTTTGTTCATGCGAACGGAGACCGACCGCAAGGCCAAAACGTATGGAACTATTTTCGGCTAGTTGGTCTGTGCGGTCGGTCAGAACTTTGAAGCCCCATAACTCCCGAACTGTTCATCCGAATGGGCTGATTTTTAGATATATTGTTCCCCTGAATGATAAGAATGAAAAGATTTAAAGCTGTACCCCCTGGTTTTGGGGTACATTCAGAACTGGGGTAAAATAATGTATGTTTTAATTATGTTAACTGTTTATCTGAGGGGAGGGGATGTGTGGGTTGTACCCTGTACCTGATTGGTGATTCTATGCCTCCCCCTGGGTGTGTTCTTTCTGTACTGAATCCTAATAAAAAGCAGGCTGGGTGTTCCAGTCCTCAGTTCATCTTGACCCTTCAAAACGTAGCCTCGTCTCGTTCTTGGAAGGGGATTATTTGGGAATATTATTTTGCTCCTGTTACAGCTGAACCTGACTCTCGCTCTGGATATCGTGGATGGGATTACACCAGCTTTACTTCTCCACAGCAACTTGCAGGGAAAAGGACGTCTTCAACGGCAGATACCCTCGCTCTACCTGGGTAGCCGTTACAATGCCTATGTGACTGTATTCAGTATATCATGCCTAAGTTAATTTTCCTATTGTTATAATTCTGTGTATTAATCATATGTTATTCGGTAGTTTCCATCCGTACAATATGCATATGGAAACTACCGAACTGAGGGACCACCCCAGAGAGAAGTGTGTCGGCAATTAAGGTTCGCAATTCTTTCTAACCGCAGGTTAACAAGCTCGTTAGGATTGTATCTGGGTGGCCGCCATTCGGTATGCGTACACGTGGCGGCGGCCATCTTACGCATGAAAATCTCAGCGGTGTTTGGTCGTCGAGTGTCTGGAACTCAAATCGGACACTCAAACAACCGAACACCGCTGTGACCTCCAGAGCTCCGTAACTACCGAACGGAGAGTCCTAACGAATCCTCATTCGGTAGAAACAAAGTACCGAACGAGGGAACCAATATCTAGGTGAATTGAAATGCGGATAGCGAATATAAGTGTATGTTTTTTCTGCCGAACGGAGACCGACCGCAGGGCCCAAACACATGGAACCCTTTTCGGATACCACCTCATGTGCGGTCGGTCAAACTTCACCCTCCACCTAACTACCGAACCACTGGTCCGATCTGGGTGAATTTTGGATATAATAGTCACCCAGATCAGGGCTACCTAGCGGTACCCTAATATTCAGATTATGTGTTGGTTTAGGGGTATATCCATGTTTGGGGTAAAATACTGTATGAGTTAAGGGGATTATGAGTCACTCTGAGGGGAGGGGATGTGTGGGAGGTGACAAGTACTGTATTGGTTACTGTCCTAATTGATGTGAATCCCTCCCTTGCATGGGAGCATGCTTTATAAGGAACCCTGGAATAAAAGATTGTCAGTTCTGCTCCTGAAACTGTGTGTCGTCCAGTTATTGGGAGTGCTGTGGGATATTGCTGTATTACTTTGCCTGCTGGAAACTCTACTTGTGGATTTACTATTGACTTGTTCCTGAGCCTCACTGGGATCTTAAGTGGAGAATAGCTGTGGGAAATCAGCTCTCCGCTACATTGGTTGGCAGCGCTGGGATCCAGACTCACAGAGGAACAAGGATTAATGGAGATTGACCTTTCTACACTAAAGAGATCCACATTGAAAGACCTTCTGGAAGCGAAAGGTGTTTCAGCCAGCAGCAAATCAAAGGCAACACTCATCGCTGAAGTGATGGCAGAATACAGAGCAGAGGAGGTTCCGGCCACGGAACAAAGAAATGAAACAGAACATGAGGAGTTCCAAAGACAAGTACAGTTCCGGCTGGCCTTTTATGGAGAAAATCCACCAACAGAGATTATCTCTAAAACCATGACAGAGGTGCAGGAGTTTGTGATGCGCAAAAGGAGACCACAAACACCAGAAAGAAGTCCAGCAGGAGCTGTGGCACAAGAGGGTAAGCCCAAAATTCCCTATCAAGCGTTTAAAATGTATGTAGAAGCGGAGGAGGATATAGATGCCTTCCTCCAAGACTTTGAAAGACTGTGTACGCTGCATAACATACCAAGGGAAGATTGGGTACCCATATTAGCAGGACGGTTATCAGGGAGGGCAGCTGAAGCCTACCGTACTATACCAGACATTGAGATCAGAAACTATAACCGTGTAAAAGAGGTTATCCTGGCCCGGTATGCAATGACACCAGAGGCATACCGGAGGCGCTTCAGGGAACTGAAAAGGGCAGAAAAGGACTCGCACGCAGAGTGGGCTTGCCGGCTACAAAGGGCAGCTCTCGGGTGGATACAGTCAAACCAAGCGCGGTCCATGGAGGACTTGTTACAAATGTTGTTATTGGAACAGTTTTATGAGGGGATATCCGCAGAACTGCAGGAATGGGTGAGGGATCGTAACCCCACATCCCTCACCGAAGCTGCTAAAAAGGCAGATGATTTTATGGATGCCCGCAGACAAACCAAGGCAGTGAGTGCTAAACCTGCTATGCGACCGCTGGGAGGAAATTCCTTCTCCACTAACCCTCAGCCCCCACCGAGACAACTCCCTCCACCGGCACCGGCAGCAGCACAACCAAGATACCGCACATCTGCTTCTGTGCAATGTCACCGGTGTCAGAAGTGGGGACATTTTCAGCGAGATTGCCCGCAGTCTAGAGACCGCACCACCTGGATCCGACCAGGGCCCCCACCACCACCACCGAGAGCAGCAGCGCACCACTACCAGGACGAGACACAACTTCCCTATGGCTCTGCAGTTCCAGTCACAACTGTGGAACAGTGGGAAGTGTTGCATGAGGCCAACCCATTGCAGTCACAGGCGGATAACCGGCAGCATCATAGGCAAACCGTATACCTAGAGGGAAAGCCTATGCAGGGGCTCAGAGACTCGGGAGCCACCATCACCTTGGTCCAAAGTCACTTGGTTTCTGACAGGGCCAAAACCAATAAGACTGTGGCTGTCAGGGTTGCAGGGGGAGCCGTGTCTCGGCTAGATACAGCCAGGGTACACTTGCATTGGGGTGCGGGGTCAGGGAATGTGGAAGTGGGATTAATGCCGCAATTACCTGCTGAGGTGGTATTGGGGAATGATCTGGGCAAACTCACCTCTGCATTTGAGCCCCAGGCTACTGAGGAAGCACACCCAGTAGTCACCAGGCAACAGGCCCGCACCCAGGGCTACAACGCACTGCCGGAGGTCCAGGTAAGAGATTCCTCCCCTCCCCTAGACTGTATCCCTTGGGCCCCCCTGACGAATTTGCAGCAGAGGTGATCACTGACCCTACCCTACAAGTATACAGAGACAAGGTCACCTCTGACCAACCGGGGGCGGAGGGGGAAAGATTTGTGTGGGACAGATAGTTATTGTACAGAGAGTCGGATAAGCAGGTAGCTGGGTCAGACCCAATTGTTGTAAGACAGCTTGTAGTACCTCAGAGGTACCGAACCGAATTACTCCGAATAGCGCACGATATTCCGCTATCCGGATATTTGGGGGTCAGTCGTACCAGATATCGGCTGACCCAAAGTTTCTTCTGGCCAGGGATTAGCCAGGAGGTGCAGATATTGCAATACCTGCGATACGTGCCAGAGGGTAGGCAAAAGGGGGGATAGGCGTAAGGCTAAGTTACACCCGCTACCCATAATTGAAGAACCCTTTTAAAGGATAGCAGTGGATATCGTAGGCCCCCTCCGGAAACCTAGCCCCTCGGGCAAACGGTACATTTGGACAGTAGTGGACTACGCCACTCGCTACCCCGAGGCGGTAGCCCTGACTAACATACATGCTGAGACTGTGGCTGAGGCGCTGATGCAGATTTTCTCCCGGATGGGGTTACCCAGGGAGATCATCTCGGATCAGGGCACTCAGTTCACGGCAGAGGTCACCCAACATCTCTGGAAGTTTTGTAAAGTCAGGCCCATAATTAGTGCCCCCTACCACCCCCAGACTAATGGGCTCTGCGAACGGTTCAATGGCACATTAAAACAGATGCTCCGAACCTTTGCAGAAATCCACCGAGACTGGGAAAGATTCCTGCCTCACCTACTATTTGCTTATAGGGAGGTGCCGCAGGAATCTACGGGATTTTCCCCATTTGAACTGCTGTTCGGGAGGAGGGTAAGGGGGCCCCTAGACTTAATTAGGAAACATTGGGAGGGAGACCGTAGCGCAGACGGCACCCCTATTGTACCATATGTGTTGGCCCTCAGAGATCGCCTAGAAGCACTAACTAAGACGGTAAAGGAGAACCTACAGGCGGCTCAGACGCGTCGGCGCACATGGTACGATAGGGGCGCCAGGGACCGTATGTAACGAATCCACTGGCACCCCGACTGGGTACCTCCGTTGAAAGATGCTCCTAGCGCTTCCAGAGGACTCCAAGCACTCCACCAGACACCATAAGCACCGCAGGCTGCAGCTATCTCCCTTCAGAACGAAGCAGGAACAAGCTCTTACAAGAGCTCAGTGATTATAGCAAGGGAATATGCCTAGCATAGCAATCCCTTGTAGCAGATTCCCCCAATAAGACACAGGACTCAAGTTGAGGGTAAAACAGGAACTCCGGACTGGCTCATCCAGCCTGGCTTTTATTTCCAACTCACACATACAGGCCACACCCAGGGGGAGGCATAAAAGAACCAATGACATAGATGTTACCTCCCACACATCCCCTCCCCTTAGTGTGACACATAATCCCATTATGCATACAGTGTAAAATATACTTTTACACAACTTTCATAACTTTAAAACCATACATCACATTCACATAAAAATACATATCCACAATCAATCCATTCAGGGGAACAACATATTAAAAAATGGCATGGATCAGACCAGGGGTTCAAAAGTTACTAAAAGTATATTTTGTCCCTTTCTGGCTGGCAGAAAAACATCCCCACAATGCACCCTGGTTTCCTCCCTTCTGCCCTGGAGTTAATTGGAGAAGTAATCCAATTACCCAGGACTAAAGGCAGACTCCATTAACCACATGGTTGCAAAACAACATAAAACACTTTAAAATACATAAAGTCACATTTACACATAACACACAGACATTTCACCTATCCCCAGATAGCTGGGATCTGCACGCACAAAACTACCGAATAGCGCGCAGATCCTACTCACACAGTACAATTGCCATGGAGCTAAAGTCTTTCCCATAGTCTTTCATTATATGAATAGGCTCCATGGTATGGCTATCTGGGGTATCACATTCCCATAAAGTCTGGTCCATAGTCCAAAGGCAAGAGGCAGGCAATCAGCCCCCTCCAAGGACACGTGGCGAGGTCGGTTTCGCCACACCGTAGCTTCCAGGTCGGGCAGAAAGTTTTAATTTTAAAACCTGTCCGACATGATAAGCTACAGGCCGCCTGGCAAGGCCCTGATAAAGTGGTAGAACAACGATGTGACTCCACTTATATAATTGGCCACTGTGCAGGAACTGGAGGGCGACGCATGATCCATGTGAACATGAGGAAGCCCTACCAGGAACGTTCAGAGGAGGTGACGGCTATCTGCGCACCGACCTCTGAAGAATGTGACAGCCTACCCCTCCCCGATCTGCTGGGAGACGGACAGCTGTCTGGGATTTAGGAGAAGTTGTATTGGGGGATCGGTTGAGCCCACAGGAGCGTATCGAGGTACAACAACTACTGCAAGAAAAGCAGGAGACCTTTTCTAATGTACCTGGATACACCCCTCTGGCCACCCACCGAGTGGAAACCCCGGGACAACTTCCCATGCGCCAGACCCCGTACCGCATCCCTGAAGCGGTACGGGAGAATATGCGCAAGGAGATTGAGGAAATGATTCAGCTAGGGGTTATTGAACCTTCGGATAGCCCCTGGGCTTCTCCAGTGGTCCTCGTACCAAAACGGGACGGTACGACCCGTTTTTGCGTGGATTACCGGAGATTGAATGAGAAGACAGTATCCGACGCATACCCGATGCCTAGGATAGATGAGTTACTAGACCGGATGGCCAGAGGTCAATACCTTACCACTATTGATCTGTGTAAAGGGTATTGGCAGATCCCACTGGCACCGGACGCCATCCCTAAAGTCCGCCTTTGTCACCCAATTCGGGCTGTACCAATTCAAGGTCATGCCGTTTGGGATGAAAAACGCGCCGGCTACCTTCCAGCGGATAGTGGACCGCCTCCTAGATGGGTTCCAAGACTATACCTGCGCATATCTCGATGATATTGCCATATTTAGCAATACCTGGCAGGAGCACTTGGCCCATATAGGAGCGGTTCTAGACAGGATCAGGGAAGCTGGTTTGACCCTGAAACCAGCTAAATGTAGCATTGGGATGGCCCAGGTACAGTACCTGGGCCACCGAGTGGGCTGTGGTAAGCAAAAGCCGGAACCAGCCAAGGTAGAGGCGGTAGCCCAGTGGCCTACCCCTAAGACTAAAACCCAGGTGTTAGCGTTCCTAGGGACAGCGGGGTACTACAGGAAGTTTGTCCCCAATTACAGTGCCCTGGCCAAACCCCTCACTGACCTGACCCGTAAAAACCTTCCCCGCCAAGTGACCTGGACCCCGGAGTGTGAGCAGGCATTCCAACACCTGAAAGATGCACTTGTTAATGCCCCTGTCTTGGCAGCTCCCAATCCAACTAAACGTTTTCTTGTTCACACAGACGCTTCTATGTTTGGATTGGGGGCAGTACTGAGCCAAGTCGGGGCCAATGGCGGAGAACACCCCGTGGCTTACATCAGTCGCAAACTTTTACCCCGGGAAGTAAGCTACGCCGCCATCGACAAGGAATGCCTGGCTGTGGTGTGGGCCTTTAAGAAGTTGCAACCGTATTTATTTGGACAGGCTTTTCCCTGCTCATGGATCACAACCCGTTAGTCTGGCTGAACCGGGTGGCTGGGGACAATGCCAGGCTGCTGCGCTGGAGTTTGGCGCTGCAGCCTTTTGACTTTAACATTCAGTACCGTCCGGGTAAGCAAAATGGAAACGCTGACGGGTTGTCACGACAAACTGATCTAGAGAAATGATCCGTGAGCATCCCGGTCATCCCCAAGCCGATCCGTATAGGATCAGACTGTGTATGCCGGCTTGTGGGCAAGGGGGAGCAGTGTAGCGGAATGCAGTAAGCCTGTCCTGTAATATGCCTATGTGACTGTATTCAGTATATCATGCCTAAGTTAATTTTCCTATTGTTATAATTCTGTGTATTAATCATATGTTATTCGGTAGTTTCCATCCGTACAATATGCATATGGAAACTACCGAACTGAGGGACCACCCCAGAGAGAAGTGTGTCGGCAATTAAGGTTCGCAATTGTTTCTAACCGCAGGTTAACAAGCTCGTTAGGATTGTATCTGGGTGGCCGCCATTCGGTATGCGTACACGTGGCGGCGGCCATCTTACGCATGAAAATCTCAGCGGTGTTTGGTCGTCGAGTGTCTGGAACTCAAATCGGACACTCAAACAACCGAACATCGCTGAGACCTCCAAAGCTCCGTAACTGCCGAACGGAGAGTCCTAACGAATCCCCCTTTCGGTAGAAACAAAGTACCGAACGAGGGAACCAATATCTAGGTGAATTGAAATGCGGATGGCGAATATAAGTGTATGTTTTTTCTGCCGAACGGAGACCGACTGCAGGGCCCAAACACATGGAACCCTTTTCGGATACCACCTCATGTGCGGTCGGTCAAACTTCACCCTCCACCTAACTACCGAACCACTGGTCCGATCTGGGTGAATTTTGGATATAATAGTCACCCAGATCAGGGCTACCTAGCGGTACCCTAATATTCAGATTATGTGTTGGTTTAGGGGTATATCCATGTTTGGGGTAAAATACTGTATAAGTTAAGGGGATTATGAGTCACTCTGAGGGGAGGAGATGTGTGGGAGGTGACAAGTACTGTATTGGTTACTGTCCTAATTGATGTGAATCCCTCCTCATGGGAGCATGCTGTTACAAATCGCTATTTGTAACTGGCCCTTTAAATGGAAAATTGCCCTGCTTCCCTGGATTGTGGAGAAGCCTATTTGCCAGCCTCCTTCCTCATGACTATGGCCCCTGGAAGATTGTGCCCCTGAAAACTTATTAACCTATATTGGGCTGCTGCTGGCCCTTTAAGAACTGTCTGGGGCCATATTGAGACATTGGGTAACAATACCCTTTAAGACTATGGCCCCTGGAAGGTATTACCTGTTAAAGACTCTTTTAGCAGATTGAATTTTATAAGACTGTCCCTTTAAATAATTTGGAACAGTGCTGCAGCTTTAAATGGGCACTTCGGATGCAGCCGAAGTGCCGAAGTATTCGAAGTGGCCGCCATTCGACAAACGAACACGTGGCGGCGGCCATCTTTGTTCATTCGAACGAGGTCAGCGGTATGTGTAGCCAAATTCATGGAACTGAAATCGGCTACACATTTTACCGAACACCGCTGACCCTTACCTTCTCCTACACTTCGTTTTTCAGCTCCAGAGACTAAGTCCCGTTCGAAATGGGACTTAGTCGTTTTTTCGCATGAAATTGACCGACCGCACAGCCCAAATCTATGGAACTGTTTTGGGCAGGAAATTGTGCTTGCGGTCGGTCATAAAGGGACCTCCAGCTAACTTTTGATCCACTGGGGGGATTTGGCTGATTTTTGGGAACCAATATCTAGGCGGATGGAAGTATGGATGGCAATTGTAAAAGTATGTTTTAACTGCCGAACGGAGACCGACCGCAGGGCCCAATCTTATGGAACCCTTTTCGGATACCAACTCGTGTGCGGTCGGTCAAACTTCACCTCCACGTAACTACCGAACCACTGGTCCGATCTGGGTGAATTTTGGATATAATAGTCACCCAGATCAGGGCTACCTAGCGGTACCCTAATATTAATGTTATGTGATGGTTTAGGGGTACATCCAGGTTTGGGGTAAAATACTGTATGAGTTAAGGGGATTATGAGTCACTCTGAGGGGAGGAGAGGTGTGGGAGGTAACAAGCACTGTATTGGTTACTGTCCTAATTAATGTGAATCCCTCCCTTGCATGGGAGCAGGCTTTATAAGAAACCCTGGAATAAACGATTGTCAGTTCTACTCCTGAAACTGTGTGTCTGTCAGGGTACCTGAAGCCTCTACCTCTGAGAGAGGTAGAGACTTAGAAGTTTATCCGTCCGGACGGCATGTCTCCTCGGCCCCTCGCGGTTCACTCGGTCTTGCTAACGCCGGCCGCGAGGGAGTCACTTCCTTTTATAGCAGGAGGACCGGAGGTCGACGTCATGACGCCAACCCGGAACGTCCTGTCACTCAAATCTCGGGAGACAAATCAGGACTCGCCGGAGGCGTGTCTTCTCTCCCTAGCCAGGATACTTAACAGTGGCTCTCTCATTTACTCATTGCCCTGTCGTGGTTCTAGTCCGCCTAGTCACACAGTGCTTTGTTATTCTCTTGCCTTTTGGTTCTGATCCGGCTTTGGTATTTACTCTCCTGTCTTTCTGTTATCCTTGACCCGGCTTGTCTCTCGCTTACCTGTCTTCTCGTTCCCTCGACCTCGGCTTGTCTCTGACCATTCTATCGTAGTTATACGTTAAGTCCGGCCATTCTAAGGACCGGTATACGTATCTGCTACTCTTTGTACTCTGCGTGTTGGATCCCTGACCCGATCCTGACATTACGACAGGGCCATGGATCCTGCAGGTACAAATTGTCAGCTTGGTTCTCCTGATCCTAGGTTTGACGCCATGGATCATAGGATGGATCAGATGGCTCTAGCACTACAGGCGCTGCTGTCTCGTCCTATTAATCCACCTGAGGAGATGCGTAATATGTCTGCTTCTTCTGTGGGTTCAGGGCTAGAGGTAGCAACTGTAGGTGCTTCTTCCCGAGTTACCCCACCTGTACGTTATGCTGGTTCTCCTGAGAGGTGTCGTGGCTTTTTGAACCAGATCAGTATTCACTTCGAGCTACAGCCTCGTTCATACCCTACTGATAGGGCAAAAGTGGGATTTATTATTACCTTACTCATTGAGAAAGCTCTGAGATGGGCTAATCCGTTGTGGGAGAATGATAATCCATTAGTCTATAACTATAATGCCTTTGTAGCTGCTTTTAAAAGAACTTTTGATCCCCCTGGCAGGAGGGTCAATGCAGCCAGATTACTGTTGCGCCTTAGACAAGACAACCAAACACTTGTGGATTACGAACTAGAGTTCAGGTCTTTGGCGGCAGAGGTAAAATGGAATGAACAGGCCTATATAGACGTATTCTTAAATGGATTATCTGATGTAATACTTGATGAGGTAGCGACAAGAGAGCTTCCCGAGAACCTGGAGGACTTAATTTCCTTTATCTCTCGTATTGACGAACGTCTAAGGGAGAGACAGAATACTCGAGATAGAACCGGTAAATCTTCCTTTAGACTAGCACCATCATTTCAAATTTCTGAAACCAAAGATCCACAGGTTTCAGAACCTATGCAGTTAGGCCTTACTCGTCTCTCAGAGGAGGAGAGACAGTACAGGAGAAGGGAGGGACTGTGTATGATTTGTGGGGCCAGAGGTCATGTACGTTTGAGCTGTCCCAGTTGTCCGGGAAACGCTCGCACCTAAGTTTCTCTAGAGGACAGACCTTGGGTGTTTCGATTTTGTCCTCTACTCATAACTACAAAGAACATAGACTCCTATTACCGGTCTCTTTAACTTGGGAGAAGGGAACTTTAGAGACTATGGCATTGATAGACTCCGGCGCTGCTGAGAGTTTTATCGACCAAAAGTTTCTCACCAAACACACTATCCCATCCCAGTTAAGGAAGACACCCTTGGCTGTTGAAGCCATTGATGGTAGACCTTTAGTTGAGCCTGTGATTTTCCGGGAGACCACACCTCTTTACTTAACTACTGGTATTCTACACAAGGAGGAAATATCCCTACTACTCATTTCATCTCCTTCTGTTCCCATAGTCCTGGGATACTCCTGGCTTAAGAGACATAACCCCGTTATAGATTGGAGATCAGGGGAAATAGTTTCGTGGGGTCAGGATTGTCAAGAGAATTGTTTAAAGAAAGTGTCACCTCTTTGTAGTGTCAACTCACTTAATAACGCTACCGACTCTACCAAAGTACAGATACCGTCCTTGTATCAAGATTTAAAGGCAGTATTTGACAAAGGAAAGGCTGATACCTTACCACCACATAGGCCTTTTGATTGCAAAATTAATTTACTTTCTGGTACCATGCCCCCCAGGGGTCATGTATACCCTTTGTCTACGAATGAAAACTTAGTTCTAGAGGAGTATATTCGTGAAAACCTAGACAAGGGGTTCATTAGAAGATCCTCCTCTCCTGCTGGGGCTGGATTTTTTTTTGTTAAAAAGAAGGATGGTTCTTTAAGACCCTGCATTGACTACCGAGGTCTTAACAAGATAACCATCAGAAATGTATATCCGATTCCCTTGATCACCGAGCTTTTTGATCGATTAAAAAGTTCTAAGATTTTCACTAAGTTAGACCTTAGAGGTGCTTATAATTTGGTGAGAATTCACGACGGAGACGAGTGGAAAACTGCATTCAATACTCGATATGGGCACTATGAGTATACTGTAATGCCTTTTGGTCTCTGCAATGCCCCGGCGGTATTTCAGGACCTTATTAATGAGGTTCTTAGGGAGTTTCAAGATGACTGTGTGATTGTATACCTTGATGATATACTTATACATTCCAGGGATATTGAAACTCACCACGGACAAGTCAGAAGGGTTTTACACAAACTTCTTCAGCATGGCTTATACTGCAAACTAGAGAAATGCAGCTTTGACCAATCCCAAACTACCTTTCTTGGTTATGTGATTTCTGGGGAGGGGTTTGAAATGGATCCGGAGAAGCTCCAATCCATATTAGATTGGCCTTTACCTAAGGGTCTCAAGGCTATCCAGAGATTTATTGGTTTCTCCAATTACTACAGACGTTTCATTAAGGGATACTCCTCTATCATTGCTCCCATCACCAATATGACCAAACAAGGGGCTGATACTAAGAATTGGTCTACTGAAGCACTTCTGGCTTTTAGGACACTCAAGGAGCTGTTTGCTTCCGCACCAATTTTAGTTCACCCTGATACTACACTACCTTTCCTACTCGAAGTTGACGCTTCTGAGACAGGTATAGGTGCTGTTCTGTCCCAAATGTTGGGTGTAGATAAACCATTACATCCTTGTGGATACTTTTCCAAAAAATTGTCAGGTACTGAAAGCAGATATGACATTGGTGACAGGGAACTACTAGCGGTTATAATGGCCCTGAAGGAGTGGAGACATTTATTGGAGGGTACTTTGCATCCTGTTACTATTTTGACAGATCATAAAAACTTATCCTATATTGGAGAGGCTAAACGACTATCATCTAGACAGGCTCGTTGGTCCATATTTCTCACTCACTTCAACTACGTACTCACATATAGGCCAGGTTCTAAGAATTCTAAAGCCGATGCCTTATCTCGCCAATATGAACCTGCTGCCGTATCTGAGCCGGTTTTGTCCTCTATAGTACCCAAGTGTAACATTATCGCTAACACTACTCTCAAAGTCCATTCTCCGCTACTTGATCAGATAAGGAGCTTGCAGCATCTGGCACCCAGACTGACTCCGGCTTCCAGACATTTCGTTCCTCCTGAACTCCAATTGGAGCTCTTACAGTGTCTTCACGAGAGTAAGGTGGCTGGTCATCCGGGTGTTCGCAAGACGTATTCTTTGATCTCCAAGGATTTCTGGTGGCCTTCGTTACGGAAGGATATTAAGGATTTTATCGGAGTTTGTGAGGTCTGTACTAAAACTAAACTACCGCATTCGCTTCCTTGTGGTCTTCTACAACCTCTGGAAATTCCTGACAAACCTTGGTCCTGTGTGGCAATGGACTTTATTGTGGATTTGCCTGTTTCTAAAAGGCACACTGTTATCCTCACCGTAGTCGATAGGTTTACCAAGATGGCACATTTCGTACCTTTGCCTAAACTCCCGACTTCTCCTGAATTGGCGGAGATCTTTGCTAAAGAGATTTTTCGCTTGCATGGGATTCCTTCGGAGATCACTTCTGATAGAGGCTCCCAATTTGTTTCACATTTTTGGAGATCGTTCTGTTCTCAATTAGGCATCAAATTGAATTTTTCGTCCGCCTATCATCCTCAGTCTAACGGAGCTGCCGAACGAACCAACCAGAAGATTGAGCAATACTTACGTTGCTTTGTTTCCGAACACCAGGACGATTGGGTCGGTTTGATTCCTTGGGCGGAGTTTGCGCACAACAATCTCGTTTGTGACTCTACTCATTCAAGCCCCTTCTTCATGAACTATGGCTTTCATCCATCTATTCTTCCCTCGGTTTCTCCTTCCCAAGGAGTGCCGTCGGTTGATGTCCATGTGGCCAATTTGAGGAAGTTGTGGGATCAGACTCGACAGATTCTTCTACACAATTCTATGCTGGTTAAGAAACATGCTGACAAACGTAGAAGGGCGGCTCCGAATTTTGTTCCAGGTGATAGAGTTTGGTTGAGTACTAGGAATATTCGCCTTAAAGTTCCTTCCATGAAATTCGCTCCTCGCTATATTGGTCCCTACAGGATCTTGACTCGAATTAACCCAGTGGCGTATCGTCTGGCTCTCCCAGCTACTTTACGCATCCCGAACTCCTTTCACGTGTCATTGCTGAAACCTCTAATCTGTAACAGATTCTCCTCCACAATCGCCCCTCCGCGCCCTGTTCAGGTGGAGGGTCAGGAGGAGTATGAGGTTAACTCCATTATTGATTCTCGTGTCTCCCGGGGGAGAGTACAATATTTGGTTGACTGGAAGGGTTATGGTCCTGAGGAGAGGAGTTGGGTACCACAAGAGGATGTTCATGCTCCTCGCCTTCGCAGGGCATTTCACTCCCGCTTCCCATCTCGCCCCGGCTCCTTCCGCCCGGTGGGCGTATCTGAGAGGGGGGGTACTGTCAGGGTACCTGAAGCCTCTACCTCTGAGAGAGGTAGAGACTTAGAAGTTTATCCGTCCGGACGGCATGCCTCCTCGGCCCCTCGCGGTTCACTCGGTCTTGCTAACGCCGGCCGCGAGGGAGTCACTTCCTTTTATAGCAGGAGGACCGGAGGTCGACGTCATGACGCCAACCCGGAACGTCCTGTCACTCAAATCTCGGGAGACGAATCAGGACTCGCCGGAGGCGTGTCTTCTCTCCCTAGCCAGGATACTTAACAGTGGCTCTCTCATTTACTCATTGCCCTGTCGTGGTTCTAGTCCGCCTAGTCACACAGTGCTTTGTTATTCTCTTGCCTTTTGGTTCTGACCCGGCTTTGGTATTTACTCTCCTGTCTTTCTGTTATCCTTGACCCGGCTTGTCTCTCGCTTACCTGTCTTCTCGTTCCCTCGACCTCGGCTTGTCTCTGACCATTCTATCGTAGTTATACGTTAAGTCCGGCCATTCTAAGGACCGGTATACGTATCTGCTACTCTTTGTACTCTGCGTGTTGGATCCCTGACCCGATCCTGACAGTGTCGTCCAGTTATTGGGAGTGCTGTGGGGATATTGCTGTACCTTTTTACCTGCTGGAAACTCTGCTGTGGATTTACTAAGGACTTGTTCCTGAGCCTTCCTAGGATCCGAAGTGGAGAATAGCTGCGAGAAATCAGCTCTCCGCTACATTGGTTGGCAGCGCTGGGATCCAGACTCACAGAGGAACAAGGATTAATGGAGATTGACCTTTCTACTCTAAAGAGAGCCACATTGAAAGACCTTCTGGAAGCGAAAGGTGTTTCAGCCAGCAGCAAATCTAAAGCAACGCTTATCACTGAAGTAATGGCAGAATACAGAGCAGAGGAGGTCCAGGCCACGGAACAAAGAAATGAAACAGAACAGGAGGAGTTCCAAAGACAATTACAATTCAGGCTGGCTTTTTATGGAGAAAACCCACCAACAGAGATCATCTCTAAAACTATGACAGAGGTGCAGGAGTTTGTGATGAGCAAAAGGAGACCACAAACACCGGAAAGAAGTGCAGCAGGAGCTGTGACACAAGAGGGTAAGCCCAAAATTCCCTATCAAGCTTTTAAAACGTATGTGGAAGCAGAGGAGGATATAGATGCCTTCCTCCAAGACTTTGAAAGACTATGTACGCTGCATAACATACCAAGGGAAGAGTGGGTACCCATATTAGCAGGACGGCTGTCAGGGAGGGCAGCTGAAGCCTACCGCACTGTACCAGACATTGAAATTAGGAACTATAGCCGTGTAAAAGAGATTATCCTGGCCCGGTATGCAATGACACCAGAGGCATACCGGAGGCGCTTTAGGGAATTGAAAAAGGCTGACAAAGACTCGCACGCAGAGTGGGCTTGCCGACTAGATAGGGCAGCTCTTGGGTGGATGCAGTCAAGTAAAGCGCGGTCCATGGAGGACTTGTTACAAATGTTGCTATTGGAACAGTTTTATGAGGGGATATCCGCAGAACTGCAGGAATGGGTGAGGGATCGTAACCCCACCTCCCTCACGAGGCTGCCAAAAAGGCAGATGATTTTATGGATGCCCGCAGACAAACCAAGGCAGTGAGTACTAAACCTGCCATGCGGCCGCTGGGAGGAAATTCCTTCTCCCCTAACCCTCAGCCCCCACCAAGACAACTCCCTCCACCAGCACCAGCAGCAGCGCAACCGAGATATCGCACACCTGCTTCTGTGCAATGCCACCGCTGCCAGAAGTGGGGACATTTCCAGCGAGATTGTCCGCAGTCTAGAGACCGCACCACCTGGATCCGACCAGGGCCTCCACCACCACCACCGAGAGCAGCAGCGCACCACTACCAGGACGAGGTACCACTTCCCTACAGCTCTGCAGTTCCAGTCACGACTGTGGAACAGTGGGAAGTGCTGCATGAGGCCAACCCATTACAGGCACAGGCGGACAATCGACAGCACCATAGGCAGACGGTATACCTAGAAGGGAAGCCTATGCAGGGGCTCAGAGACTCGGGAGCCACCATCACCTTGGTTCAAAGTCATTTGGTTTCTGACAAGGCCAAACTTAATAAGACTGTGGCTGTCAGGGTTGCAGGGGGAGCCGTGTATCGGCTAGACACAGCCAGGGTACACTTGCATTGGGGTGCGGGGTTCGGGAATGTGGAAGTGGGATTAATGCCGCAATTACCTGCTGAGGTGGTCCTGGGGAATGATCTGGGCAAACTCACCTCCGCATTTGAGCCCCAAACTACTGAGGAAGCGCACCCAGTAGTCACCAGGCAACAGGCCCGCACCCAGCACAACAACGCACTGCCTGAGGTCCAGGTAAGAGATTCCTCCCCTTCCCTAGACTGTATCCCTTGGGCCCCTCCTGACGAGTTTGTAGCCGAGGTGATCACTGACCCTACCCTACAAGTATACCGAGACAAGGTCACCTCTAACCAACCGGGGGCGGAGGGAGAAAGATTTGTGTGGGACAGACAGTTATTGTACCGAGAGACGAATAAACAGATAGCTGGGTCAGACCCCATTGCTGCAAGGCAGCTGGTAGTACCCCAGAGGTACCGAACCGAATTACTCCGGATAGCGCACGATATTCCGCTATCCGGACATTTGGGGGTCAGTCGTACCAGATATCGGCTGACCCAAAGTTTCTTCTGGCCAGGGATTAGCCAGGAGGTGCGCAGATATTGTAATACCTGCGATACGTGCCAGAGGGTAGGAAAGAGGGGGGATAGGCGTAAGGCTAAGCTGCACCCACTACCCATAATCGAAGAACCCTTTCATAGGGTCGCAGTAGATATTGTAGGCCCCCTCCGGAAGCCTAGCCCATCGGGCAAACGGTACATCTTGACCGTAGTGGACTACGCCACTCGCTACCCCGAGGCGGTAGCCCTAACTAACATACATGCAGAGACGGTGGCTGAGGCGCTGATGCAGATTTTCTCCCGGATGGGGTTACCAAGGGAGATCATCTCGGATCAGGGCACTCAGTTCACGGCAGAGGTCACCCAACAGCTCTGGAAGTTTTGTAAAGTTAAGCCCATAATTAGTGCTCCCTACCACCCCCAGGCTAATGGGCTCTGCGAACGGTTCAATGGCACCTTAAAACAGATGCTCCGAACCTTCGCAGAGACCCACCGAGACTGGGAAAAATTCCTGCCGCACCTACTGTTTGCTTACAGGGAGGTGCCGCAAGAATCTACGGGATTTTCCCCCTTTGAACTGCTATTCGGGAGGAGAGTAAGGGGACCCCTGGACTTGATTAGAGAACACTGGGAGGGAGACCGTAGCGCCGACGGCACCCCTATTGTACCATATGTGTTGGCCCTCCGAGATCGCCTGGAAGCACTCACGAAGACAGTAAAGGAAAACCTACAGGCGGCTCAGACACGTCAGCGCACCTGGTACGATAGGGGCGCCAGGGACCGTAGCTTTCAGGTCGGGCAGAAAGTTTTAATTTTAAAACCTGTCCGACACGATAAGCTACAGGCCGCCTGGCAAGGCCCTTATAAAGTGGTAGAACAACGATGTGACACCACTTATATAATTGGCCACTGCGCAGGGACTGGGGGGCGACGCATGATCCATGTGAACATGATGAAGCCCTACCAGGAATGTTCAGAGGAGGTGACAGCTATCTGCGCACCCACCTCTGAAGAAGGCGACAGCCTACCCCTCCCCGATCTGTTAGAAGACGGACAGCTGGCTGGGGATTTAGGAGCAGTTGTATTGGGGGATCGGTTGAGCCCACAGGAGCGTATCGAGGTACAACAACTACTGCACGAAAAGCAGGAAACCTTTTCTAATGTACCTGGATACACCTCTCTGGCCACCCACCGAGTAGAAACCCCAGGACAACTTCCCATGCGCCAGCCTCCGTACCGCATCCCTGAAGCGGTACGGGAGAATATGCGCAAAGAGATTGAGGAGATGATTCAGTTAGGAGTAATTGAACCCTCGGATAGCCCCTGGGCTTCTCCAGTGGTCCTCGTACCAAAACGGGACGGCACGACCCGCTTTTGCGTAGACTACAGGAGATTGAATGAGAAGACAGTATCCGACGCATACCCGATGCCTAGGATAGATGAGTTACTGGACCGGATGGCCAGGGGTCAATACCTTACCACTATTGATTTGTGTAAAGGGTATTGGCAGATTCCCTTGGCCCCGGACGCCATCCCTAAGTCCGCCTTTGTCACCCCATTCGGCCTGTACCAATTCAAGGTCATGCCGTTTGGGATGAAAAACGCGCCGGCTACCTTCCAGCGGATGGTGGACCGCCTCCTAGATGGGTTCCAAGACTATACCTGCGCATATCTCGATGATATTGCCATATTTAGCAATACCTGGCAGGAGCACTTGGCCCATATAGGAGCGGTTCTAGACAGGATCAGGGATGCTGGTTTAACCTTAAAACCAGCTAAATGTAGCATTGGGATGGCCGAGGTACAGTACCTGGGCCACAGAGTGGGCTGTGGTAAACAAAAGCCGGAACCAGCCAAAGTAGAGGCGGTAGCACAGTGGCCTACCCCGAAAACTAAAACCCAGGTGTTAGCCTTCCTAGGGACAGCAGGGTACTACCGGAAGTTTGTCCCCAATTATAGTGCCCTGGCCAAACCCCTCACTGACCTGACCCGTAAAAACCTTCCCCGCCAAGTGACCTGGACCCCGGAGTGTGAGCAGGCATTCCAACACCTGAAAGATGCACTTGTTAATGCCCCTGTCTTGGCCGCTCCCAATCCAACTAAACGTTTTCTTGTTCACACAGACGCTTCTATGTTTGGATTGGGGGCAGTACTGAGCCAAGTCGGGGCCGATGGCGGAGAACACCCCGTGGCTTACATCAGTCGCAAACTTTTACCCCGGGAAGTAAGCTACGCCGCCATCGAGAAGGAATGCCTGGCTGTGGTGTGGGCCTTGAAGAAATTGCAACCCTATTTATATGGACAGGCTTTTTCTCTGCTCACGGATCACAACCCGTTAGTCTGGCTGAACCGGGTGGCTGAGGACAATGCCAGGCTGCTGCGCTGGAGTTTGGCGCTGCAGCCTTTTGACTTTAACATTCAGTACCGCCCGGGTAAGCAAAATGGAAACGCCGACGGGTTGTCACGACAAACTGATCTGGAGAAATGATCCGTGAGCACCCCTGTCATCCCCAAGCCGATCCGTATGGGATCAGACTGTGTATGCCGGCTTGTGGGCAAGGGGGAGCAGTGTAGCGGAATGCAGTAAGCCTGTCCTGTAACATGCCTGTGTGACTGTATTCGGTATATTTTTCCTGTGTTAATTTTCCTATTCGTATGTTTTCTGTGTGAATTGTATGCTATTCGGTAGCTTCCATCCGTACAATATGCATATGGAAACTACCGAACGGAGGGACCACCCCAGAGAGAAGTGTGTTAGCAATTAAGGTTCACATATTTCCTAAACCGCAAGTTAACAAGCTCGTTAGGATTGTATCTGGGTGGCCGCCATTCGGCATGCGTACATGTGGCGGCGGCCATCTTACGCATGAAAATCTCAGCGGTGTTTGGTCGTCGAGTGTCTGGAACTCAAATCGGACACTCAAACAACCGAACACCGCTGAGACCTCCAGAGCTCCGTAACTACCGAACGGAGAGTCCTAACGAATCCCCATTCGGTAGAAACAAAGTACCGAATGAGGGAACCAATATCTAGGCGGATGGAAGTATGGATGGCAATTGTAAAAGTATGTTTTAACTGCCGAACGGAGACCGACCGCAGGGCCAAATCTTATGGAACCCTTTTCGGATACCAACTCGTGTGCGGTCGGTCAAACTTCACCTCCACGTAACTACCGAACCACTGGTCCGATCTGGGTGAATTTTGGATATAATAGTCACCCAGATCAGGGCTACCTAGCGGTACCCTAATATTAATGTTATGTGATGGTTTAGGGGTACATCCAGGTTTGGGGTAAATTACTGTATAAGTTAAGGGGATTATGAGTCACTCTGAGGGGAGGAGAGGTGTGGGAGGTAACAAGCACTGTATTGGTTACTGTCCTAATTAATGTGAATCCCTCCCTTGCATGGGAGCAGGCTTTATAAGAAACCTTGGAATAAACGATTGTCAGTTCTACTCCTGAAACTGTGTGTCGTCCAGTTATTGGGAGTGCTGTGGGGATATTGCTGTACCTTTTTACCTGCTGGAAACTCTGCTGTGGATTTACTAATGACTTGTTCCTGAGCCTCCCTAAGATCTTAAGTGGAGAATAGCTGCGAGAAATCAGCTCTCCGCTACAGTGTATGTCTTTAAATCTGCTACCCCGACAAAAGTTACATCCCCTGATAGCCCTGTTCTGGGTGACCAACATATCCAAAAATCACTCAGATCGGTTCAGGGTTTCAGGAATTTCCTGGAAGTCATCATTTGACAGAACGCACGCATGGTCCCATACCCAAAACAGTTCCAGAGAATCAAGGCTTGCAGTCGGTCTGGTTCCGTAGTTTAAAAACCGAACAAACGAACGAACAGAGTCAATGTTCTTACCCTGGAGCTTGTTCCCCTCATCCAGACGAACGATTCCACCGAACAGTGCTATTCTAAGTTGTATAGAAATGAATGCAGGCGATTATGGAAGTTCCGCGGTGTTCGGTTGTTTCTGTGTCCGATTTTAGTTCCAGGAACTCGACAACCAAACACAGATGCCTGCGTTCAAGATGGCCGCCACCTCATGGTCGTTCATGCGAACAGCAGCCACCCAGACAAACAATTAGAATGCTGCGGTTAGAATCGTTACCAAGTGTTAGTGGGGTTTAACAAGCTCCCGGGTGGTCTCTGGTTCGTGCGGCTGTTCGGGAACCGAACCATATAGTCCCAATTGCACGAACAGAGCCTTTTTAAAATATTTTAGCCAGGTCTTTTGCAGGGGTCTATAGTCCTGGGGCAGGAGGCTGGCAAGCTCCTCCAAAAGCCTGTGGCGAGGTTTTGTTTGCCACAGCAACATAATACATTGATAATCTAACCTTATACAACATGTCCTCCACCTTCTCCATCAAACACAACATAATACATTGAGAATCTAACCTTATACAACATGTCCTCTGTGGCAGGACCGCTGCCTGACTATGAACTGCCCTTTCCAATGTGTGGATGTCCTCTCCTGGAATGTATGTTTTCCCTTGTTAATTTTCCCCCTCTCTGTGATTTTCACATTGAATCCTGCAAATTGCTTTTTAACCACACGCCGGACCACCCCGCTATCCCATTTAGAATGTTTAGTAAGAACGTTCACACCTCACTAGCGAGGTGTTAAAAACCGCAGACTGCAAGCTTCAACCATGCAGAGGGTGCTCAGGCGCACGGAGTCCTGTGCGCCGGACCACCCCGATTCTCCATTTAGAATATGTTGTTAGAAGGTTCACACCTCGCTAACGAGGTGTGAAACCCGCAGACCCCAAGGGAAACAAGCAGCGTGTGCTTCCCCCTGGGTGACAGACGGTTTGTATTACCAAACGCCCACCACGGGGAGCATTTGCATCCCAAACCGGCCTGCACGCACTGTCTTCAATCCCTGTGTCTGGGATCGTCCTACCTGCTCCCAACGGAGCTATAATCACTCTTTACACCCCTACATGGGAGCTACGAGGCTAGGCTCGTGGCTGCCCAGGAAAGCACTCTCTCAGATGGCCGCGTGGAAGTCTGTGCCGACCAATGGGAGAAGCGCCCATTCAAACTGGGATTGTGCCCATCTCCTGGTTGGTCTGTCCGAGGGAGCGCTGATTGGTCGCTGCAAGGAGCCGGCAACAAATCAGAGCAGGAGCGCCCGTTCAAACGGGGTTTAGCGCCCTCTCTCCTGATTGGGCGGCGAAACCCCTCTCCTCTCCGAGCGCTGATTGGCGCGAATTGGTTTTGTGCCTTTCAGCGGATTGGCTGTTGCTTGGTTTGGGCGCAAAGTTTGAATTCACCGGACCAAACCAAGCAACGCTGTGGAACTGATTCCAGGGATGTACAGAGCCTCGAGACCCAGATTTTAGACGCTGGTATCTCGGACTCTGTACACCTTAACGATATATGTTTTACCTGTGGGAAACCTTCCCTGCCCGGTGTGCCGAGCCCCAAAGTTTACCCCCCTCTATGTAATGTGTTGGCATCCCTGCCTGGGATTTGTGTTGTGTTGGATGGAGACCCCATAAAAAGCTGCGTGCCAAAATAAAGATTGTCAGATGTTGTACCCCTGGAACCGTGTGTCGTCCAGTCACTGGGGGAAATGGGTCTCTTAGTACATTAATAGCGTGGTTAACCAGCCGGTTTACCCAGGCCCGCTACATTCTCCATCAAACACAACATAATACATTGAGAATCTAACCTTACACAACGTCCTCCATCTTCTCCATCAAACACAACCCCTCTTTATTAACTGCTCCTTAATCTACCAAAAAGCCCAAGCACAGAATCCCATCTTCCTACCAAAACCCAGATTCGTCAGTCTTCCTGCACAGAACCCCATCTTCCTACCCAACCCGCGGTTGGTCACTCTTCCCACACAGCACCTGATGTTACCACCCGTCATCCAATTCCCGTCAATCGCCTGGCACAGCACCCCATCTTCCCAACAATCACAAACAGAATGTAATATTCAAACAATTTCACCTTCCCCCTCACCCATCAGTCTTCCCCCTCACCCATCAATCTTCCTCCCAACGCCAGTGATGACCTTCTGTCGCACATTATGTTCCCATATAGCAGTTACTCACCTCTTGTGTAATTGGAGTGGGGACAGGCCACTTATAACTCAGCTGATTGGGGCAAAGAAGGGATGAACGCAGACGTAAAAACGTCTGCAAGCTAGAGCTGTCATCGAAACTTCTATCCTCTTCTTCATCGTCATCATCATACCCATCACATCTATTATAATAATAATACTCATCTGCAAAACTGTCGTCATCTGAATCTACTGGGAAACAGCAAAACATCATTAGAACCTCTGCTGCCTGCAGGATACAAACGGCAGATAAGAAAGCAAGCATGGAATCCAACTGCTGCCTACACAGAAAAGGGACATTATAGCCACCAGAACCACTATGGTTTAATGTAGCCCCATCTCTGCAGGCTAAGCAGTGTTTATATTGCTGCCTAATGCCACCTCTAGTGGCTATCACTCAGACAGTCACTCACACGGGCAATCAGTCAGTCACTCACCAGGACAGACAGTCAGTCACTCACTCACCAGGACAGACAGACAGTCACTCACTCACCCGGACAGACAGACAGTCACTCACTCACCCGGACAGACAGACAGTCAGTCACTCACCCGGACAGACAGACAGTCAGTCACTCACCCGGACAGACAGACAGTCAGTCACTCACCCGGACAGACAGTCAGTCACTCACCCGGGCAGTCAGTCAGTCACTCACCCGGGCAGTCAGTCAGTCACTCACCCGGGCAGTCAGTCAGTCACTCACCCGGGCAGTCAGTCAGTCACTCACCCGGGCAGTCACTCACCCGGGCAGTCACTCACCCGGGCAGTCACTCACCCGGGCAGTCACTCACCCGGGCAGTCACTCACCCGGGCAGTCACTCACCCGGGCAGTCACTCACCCGGGCAGTCACTCACCCGGGCAGTCACTCACCCGGGCAGTCACTCACCCGGGCAGTCACTCACCCGGGCAGTCACTCACCCGGGCAGTCACTCACCCGGGCAGTCACTCACCCGGGCAGTCAGTCAGTCACTCACCCGGACAGTCAGTCAGTCACTCACCCGGACAGTCAGTCAGTCACTCACCTGGACAGTCAGTCAGTCACTCACCCGGACAGTCAGTCAGTCACTCACCCGGACAGTCAGTCAGTCACTCACCCGGACAGTCAGTCAGTCACTCACCCGGACAGTCAGTCAGTCACTCACCCGGACAGTCAGTCAGTCACTCACCCGGACAGTCAGTCAGTCACTCACCCGGACAGTCAGTCAGTCACTCACCCGGACAGTCAGTCAGTCACTCACCCGGACAGTCAGTCAGTCACTCACCCGGACAGTCAGTCAGTCACTTGGGCAGTCACTGAGCACCTATGAACAGATTTGCCAAATTACGAGCCTCCCAATGCTTTCCTGTAGCGATGACTGGCTGAGATCACAGTCACTGATGATCTCAGCAGGGAAGCAGCACGGAGGTTGGCTAGCCAGGTAAAATAAGGTAAGTACAACTGCTTTTTGAAAGCTCACAAGGGGGAGCCCAGTAATCTCTATAGGAAGTATGTAGGTGTACATGTTTGTTTCCCTAATGCTATAGTGTTCGTTTATAAACATTTATAAACAGTAAACAATGAGTGGGATTACAGGAGCACTTACCCATCTCTACGCGTCCGAGAGGTGCACCGCTCACTGACTATACAGACACAGGATCCACTGGAAGCATAATAAATATTGTAAGCCAACCTGCAAAACAAACCACAGAACATTGTTAAACTAGCAAGTACTATTATTGGATGAGGGGCCAGTGTCAAAGTAGCAGACCGTAACTACCCTAAAGGACAGCATGCTGCGTTGAGGTTTTACTGCTACGGCTGTGCATGCCGTCTATGTTAAACCACTTAAGCAGTCTGGAAAAATACTGGTATCATGTGGACTCAGAGAGACCCATATCGGTATCGCCTAGACTCGGTGTCGCCCATATTGGTATCGCCTGGATCAATTAATAAGACTAATAGCAACATAATCTCTACAATGGCATGCCAAGTTTAGAATACTTATCCCCAATTTAAACAGTTTTCACATGCCTGCTCTTTGAACATGATGCCAGGACCAGGGAGAGAAGTATTGAAAGCCAACAGACAAATAATGGTGGGGGGCGGGGGGGGACAACAATTTGCAGTAAATTAAAAACAACATGCATCAATAATTACCAAGGGTATTCCACAGCCGCCGCTTCAAAGAGCCAGATTAAATGAGATTATTGCTGCAGTGTATGGAATGCCCAGAAATATTAATGGAAAAGTACCATGCACTGGGATAACAGCCGCATATCACTGGATTCCATTAATACTCACTGTAATTATTTATAATCTCATTTAATCTCTCAGAACCCGTCACTGGATTCAGTTAATAATCACTGTAATTATTTATATGTATTTATAATCTCATTTAATCTCTCAGAACCCGTCACTGGATTCAGTTAATACTCACTGTAATTATTTATAATCTCATTTAATCTCTCAGAACCTGTCACTGGATGCAGTTAATACTCACTGTAATTATTTATAATCTCATTTAATCTCTCAGAACCCGTCACTGGATGCAGTTAATACTCACTGTAATTATTTATAATCTCATTTAATCTCTCAGAACCCGTCACTGGATTCAGTTAATACTCACTGTAATTATTTATAATCTCATTTAATCTCTCAGAACCCGTCACTGGATTCAGTTAATACTCACTGTAATTATTTATAATCTCATTTAATCTCTCAGAACCCGTCACTGGATTCAGTTAACACTCACTGTAATTATTTATATGTATTTATAATCTCATTTAATCTCTCAGAACCCGTCACTGGATTCAGTTAATACTCACTGTAATTATTTATAATCTCATTTAATCTCTCAGAACCCGTCACTGGATTCAGTTAATACTAACTGTAATTATTTATAATCTAATTTAATCTCTCAGAACCCGTCACTGGATTCCATTAATACTCACTGTAATTATTTATAATCTCATTTAATCTCTCAGAACCCGTCACTGGATTCAGTTAATACTCACTGTAATTATTTATAATCTCATTTAATCTCTCAGAACCCGTCACTGGATGCAGTTAATACTCACTGTAATTATTTATAATCTCATTTAATCTCTCAGAACCCGTCACTGGATTCAGTTAATACTCACTGTAATTATTTATATGTATTTATATCTCATTTAATCTCTCAGAACCCGTCACTGGATTCAGTTAATACTCACTGTAATTATTTATAATCTCATTTAATCTCTCAGAACCCGTCACTGGATTCAGTTAATACTCACTGTAATTATTTATAATCTCATTTAATCTCTCAGAACCTGTCACTGGATGCAGTTAATACTCACTGTAATTATTTATAATCTCATTTAATCTCTCAGAACCCGTCACTGGATGCAGTTAATACTCACTGTAATTATTTATAATCTAATTTAATCTCTCAGAACCCGTCACTGGATTCCATTAATACTCACTGTAATTATTTATAATCTCATTTAATCTCTCAGAACCCGTCACTGGATTCAGTTAATACTCACTGTAATTATTTATTATCTCATTTAATCTCTCAGAACCCGTCACTGGATGCAGTTAATACTCACTGTAATTATTTATAATCTCATTTAATCTCTCAGAACCCGTCACTGGATGCAGCTAACACTCACTGTAATTATTTATAATCTCATTTAATCTCTCAGAACCCGTCACTGGATTCAGTTAATACTCACTGTAATTATTTATAATCTCATTTAATCTCTCAGAACCTGTCACTGGATTCTGTTAATACTCACTGTAATTATTTATAATCTCATTTAATATCTCAGAACCCGTCACTGGATTCAGTTAATACTCACTGTAATTATTTATATGTATTTATAATCTCATTTAATATCTCAGAACCCGTCACTGGATTCAGTTAATACTCACTGTAATTATTTATAATCTCATTTAATATCTCAGAACCCGTCACTGGATTCAGTTAATACGCACTGTAATTATTTATAATCTCATTTAATATCTCAGAACCCGTCACTGGATTCTGTAAATAATCACTGTAATTATTTATAATCTCATTTAATCTCTCAGAACCCGTCACTGGATGCAGTTAATACTCACTGTAATTATTTATAATCTCATTTAATCTCTCAGAACCCGTCACTGGATTCAGTTAATACTCACTGTAATTATTTATATGTATTTATAATCTCATTTAATCTCTCAGAACCCGTCACTGGATGCAGTTAATACTCACTGTAATTATTTATAATCTCATTTAATCTCTCAGAACCCGTCACTGGATTCAGTTAATACTCACTGTAATTATTTATATGTATTTATAATCTCATTTAATCTCTCAGAACCCGTCACTGGATGCAGTTAATACTCACTGTAATTATTTATAATCTCATTTAATCTCTCAGAACCCGTCACTGGATTCAGTTAATACTCACTGTAATTATTTATAATCTCATTTAATCTCTCAGAACCCGTCACTGGATACAGTTAATACTCACTGTAATTATTTATAATCTCATTTAATCTCTCAGAACCCGTCACTGGATGCAGTTAATACTCACTGTAATTATTTATAATCTCATTTAATCTCTCAGAACCCGTCACTGGATTCAGTTAATACTCACTGTAATTATTTATAATCTCATTTAATCTCTCAGAACCAGTCACTGGATGCAGTTAATACTCACTGTAATTATTTATATGTATTTATAATCTCATTTAATCTCTCAGAACCCGTCACTGGATTCAGTTAATACTCACTGTAATTATTTATAATCTCATTTAATCTCTCAGAACCAGTCACTGGATGCAGTTAATACTCACTGTAATTATTTATAATCTCATTTAATCTCTCAGAACCCGTCACTGGATTCAGTTAATACTCACTGTAATTATTTATAATCTCATTTAATCTCTCAGAACCCGTCACTGGATTCTGTTAATACTCACTGTAATTATTTATAATCTCATTTAATCTCTCAGAACCCGTCACTGGATGCAGTTAATACTCACTGTAACTATTTATAATCTCATTTAATCTCTCAGAACCCGTCACTGGATTCCGTTAATACTCACTGTAATTATTTATAATCTCATTTAATCTCTCAGAACCCGTCACTGGATTCAGTTAATACTCACTGTAATTATTTATATGTATTTATAATCTCATTTAATCTCTCAGAACCCGTCACTGGATTCAGTTAACACTCACTGTAATTATTTATAATCTCATTTAATCTCTCAGAACCCGTCACTGGATTCTGTTAATACTCACTGTAATTATTTATAATCTCATTTAATCTCTCAGAACCCGTCACTGGATTCAGTTAACACTCACTGTAATTATTTATAATCTCATTTAATCTCTCAGAACCCGTAACTGGATGCAGTTAATACTCACTGTAATTATTTATAATCTCATTTAATCTCTCAGAACCCGTCACTGGATTCTGTTAATACTCACTGTAATTATTTATAATCTCATTTAATCTCTCAGAACCCGTCACTGGATTCAGTTAATACTCACTGTAATTATTTATAATCTCATTTAATCTCTCAGAACCAGTCACTGGATTCAGTTAACACTCACTGTAATTATTTATAATCTCATTTAATCTCTCAGAACCCGTCATTGAATGCAGTTACCACTCACTGTAATTATTTATAATCTCATTTAATCTCTCAGAACCAGTCACTGGATTCAGTTAATACTCACTGTAATTATTTATAATCTCATTTAATCTCTCAGAACCCGTCACTGCATTCAGTTAATACTCACTGTAATTATTTATAATCTCATTTAATCTCTCAGAACCCGTCACTGGATTCAGTTAATACTCACTGTAATTATTTATAATCTCATTTAATCTCTCAGAACCCGTCACTGGATTCAGTTAACACTCACTGTAATTATTTATAATCTCATTTAATCTCTCAGAACCCGTCACTGGATTCAGTTAATACTCACTGTAATTATTTCTAATCTCATTTAATCTCTCAGAACCCGTCACTGGATACAGTTAATACTCACTGTAATTATTTATAATCTCATTTAATCTCTCAGAACCCGTCACTGGATTCTGTTAATACTCACTGTAATTATTTATAATCTCATTTAATCTCTCAGAACCCGTCACTGGATTCAGTTAACACTCACTGTAATTATTTATAATCTCATTTAATCTCTCAGAACCCGTCACTGGATGCAGTTAATACTCACTGTAATTATTTATAATCTCATTTAATCTCTCAGAACCCGTCACTGGATTCAGTTAATACTCACTGTAATTATTTATAATCTCATTTAATCTCTCAGAACTAGTCACTGGATTCTGTTAATACTCACTGTAATTATTTATAATCTCATTTAATCTCTCAGAACCCGTCACTGGATTCAGTTAACACTCACTGTAATTATTTATAATCTCATTTAATCTCTCAGAACCCGTCACTGGATGCAGTTAATACTCACTGTAATTATTTATAATCTCATTTAATCTCTCAGAACCCGTCACTGGATTCTGTTAATACTCACTGTAATTATTTATAATCTCATTTAATCTCTCAGAACCCGTCACTGGATTCAGTTAATACTCACTGTAATTATTTATAATCTCATTTAATCTCTCAGAACCAGTCACTGGATTCAGTTAACACTCACTGTAATTATGTATAATCTCATTTAATCTCTCAGAACCCGTCACTGGATGCAGTTACCACTCACTGTAATTATTTATAATCTCATTTAATCTCTCAGAACCAGTCACTGGATTCAGTTAATACTCACTGTAATTATTTATAATCTCATTTAATCTCTCAGAACCCGTCACTGCATTCAGTTAATACTCACTGTAATTATTTATAATCTCATTTAATCTCTCAGAACCCGTCACTGGATTCAGTTAATACTCACTGTAATTATTTATAATCTCATTTAATCTCTCAGAACCCGTCACTGGATTCAGTTAACACTCACTGTAATTATTTATAATCTCATTTAATCTCTCAGAACCCGTCACTGGATGCAGTTAATACTCACTGTAATTATTTATAATCTCATTTAATCTCTCAGAACCCGTCACTGGATTCAGTTAATACTCACTGTAATTATTTATAATCTCATTTAATCTCTCAGAACTAGTCACTGGATTCTGTTAATACTCACTGTAATTATTTATAATCTCATTTAATCTCTCAGAACCCGTCACTGGATTCAGTTAACACTCACTGTAATTATTTATAATCTCATTTAATCTCTCAGAACCCGTCACTGGATGCAGTTAATACTCACTGTAATTATTTATAATCTCATTTAATCTCTCAGAACCCGTCACTGGATTCTGTTAATACACACTGTAATTATTTATAATCTCATTTAATCTCTCAGAACCCGTCACTGGATTCAGTTAATACTCACTGTAATTATTTATAATCTCATTTAATCTCTCAGAACCAGTCACTGGATTCAGTTAACACTCACTGTAATTATTTATAATCTCATTTAATCTCTCAGAACCCGTCACTGGATGCAGTTACCACTCACTGTAATTATTTATAATCTCATTTAATCTCTCAGAACCAGTCACTGGATTCAGTTAATACTCACTGTAATTATTTATAATCTCATTTAATCTCTCAGAACCCGCCACTGCATTCAGTTAATACTCACTGTAATTATTTATAATCTCATTTAATCTCTCAGAACCCGTCACTGGATTCAGTTAATACTCACTGTAATTATTTATAATCTCATTTAATCTCTCAGAACCCGTCACTGGATTCAGTTAACACTCACTGTAATTATTTATAATCTCATTTAATCTCTCAGAACCCGTCACTGGATGCAGTTAATACTCACTGTAATTATTTATAATCTCATTTAATCTCTCAGAACCCGTCACTGGATTCTGTTAATACTCACTGTAATTATTTATAATCTCATTTAATCTCTCAGAACCCGTCACTGGATTCAGTTAACACTCACTGTAATTATTTATAATCTCATTTAATCTCTCAGAACCCGTCACTGGATGCAGTTAATACTCACTGTAATTATTTATAATCTCATTTAATCTCTCAGAACCCGTCACTGGATTCAGTTAATACTCACTGTAATTATTTATAATCTCATTTAATCTCTCAGAACTAGTCACTGGATTCTGTTAATACTCACTGTAATTATTTATAATCTCATTTAATCTCTCAGAACCCGTCACTGGATTCAGTTAACACTCACTGTAATTATTTATAATCTCATTTAATCTCTCAGAACCCGTCACTGGATGCAGTTAATACTCACTGTAATTATTTATAATCTCATTTAATCTCTCAGAACCCGTCACTGGATTCTGTTAATACTCACTGTAATTATTTATAATCTCATTTAATCTCTCAGAACCCGTCACTGGATTCAGTTAATACTCACTGTAATTATTTATAATCTCATTTAATCTCTCAGAACCAGTCACTGGATTCAGTTAACACTCACTGTAATTATTTATAATCTCATTTAATCTCTCAGAACCCGTCACTGGATGCAGTTACCACTCACTGTAATTATTTATAATCTCATTTAATCTCTCAGAACCAGTCACTGGATTCAGTTAATACTCACTGTAATTATTTATAATCTCATTTAATCTCTCAGAACCCGTCACTGCATTCAGTTAATACTCACTGTAATTATTTATAATCTCATTTAATCTCTCAGAACCCGTCACTGGATTCAGTTAATACTCACTGTAATTATTTATAATCTCATTTAATCTCTCAGAACCCGTCACTGGATTCAGTTAACACTCACTGTAATTATTTATAATCTCATTTAATCTCTCAGAACCCGTCACTGGATGCAGTTAATACTCACTGTAATTATTTATAATCTCATTTAATCTCTCAGAACCCGTCACTGGATTCTGTTAATACTCACTGTAATTATTTATAATCTCATTTAATCTCTCAGAACCCGTCACTGGATGCAGTTAATACTCACTGTAATTATTTATAATCTCATTTAATCTCTCAGAACCCGTCACTGGATTCAGTTAATACTCACTGTAATTATTTATAATCTCATTTAATCTCTCAGAACTAGTCACTGGATTCAGTTAACACTCACTGTAATTATTTATAATCTCATTTAATCTCTCAGAACCCGTCACTGGATGCAGTTAATACTCACTGTAATTATTTATAATCTCATTTAATCTCTCAGAACCCGTCACTGGATGCAGTTAATACTCACTGTAATTATTTATAATCTCATTTAATCTCTCAGAACCCGTCACTGGATTCAGTTAACACTCACTGTAATTATGTATGATCTGACTCAGAACCCATCTCTGGGTTTGTAGAATCTCCCCCAGTAATTATGTATGTGGTTAATTATTTAAGTATAGTTATCATTTCATTTAATCTGACTCCAGTCACTTTATCCATGGAACGGTCACTGTACGTCTGTGATTGGTTTTTTAAATCATGCCACCATTGAGGTCTATGTGTACTCTGTCCGTCATTCACCCTTATCATTCCTTGTAGTACCGGGAATGTGAATTTTAAATCACCGAACAACCGGGACATGTCGTTCCTAGCACTGGGCTGGCAGTGTTTTCTTTAATTGAACCCAGTTGTGGGCATGGGCAGAAGTCCCAACGGTAAGGCTGCCACGGGCTTGTGAAGGGTCCATCAGGTGGCCCTCACACTTAGGGTAACTATCAAGGCCTCTGTTTCCTGTACTCAAAAGTTGTCGAATTGGGAGGTAGCTAAAAATCTGTATACAACCCCACACTCACACACAGCTTCTCTAAACAAATATACCCCCACATTCACACACAGCTTCTCTGAATAAATACACCAAATACATTCACACACAGCTTCTCTAAACAAATATACCCCCACATTCACACACAGCTTCTCTAAACAAATATACCCCCACATTCACACACAGCTTCTCTAAACAAATATACCCCCACATTCACACACAGCTTCTCTAAACAAATACGCCACCACATTCACACACAGCTTCTCTAAACAAATACGCCGCCACATTCACACACAGCTTCTCTAAACAAATACGCCGCCACATTCACACACAGCTTCTCTGAATAAATACGCCAAATATATTCACACACAGCTTCTCTGAATAAATACGCCAAATACATTCACACACAGCTTCTCTGAATAAGTACGCCAATTACATTCACACACAGCTTCTCTGAATAAATACGCCAAATACATTCACACACAGCTTCTCTGAATAAATACGCCAAATACATTCACACACAGCTTCTCTGAATAAATACGCCGCCACAATGGATAAATACACTCCACATTCATCTACTGCCATGATAAATAAATTCATCGCACCATTTAAAACAGCTTCCCGGAACAAATAAACCCCAAATTCTTGTACAGCTACTCTACACAAATAAAACCCAGCATTCGCATTGGATCAATAAATCCCACACTCATACACCGCCATGATGGATAAATAAATCCCACACTCATACACCGCCATGATGGATAAATAAATCCCACACTCATACACCGCCATGATGGATCAATAATTCCCGCACTCATACACCGCCATGATGGATCAATAAATCCCGCACTCATACACCGCCATGATGGATCAATAAATGCCGCACTCATACACCGCAATGATGGATCAATAAATGCCGCACTCATACACCGCCATGATGGATCAATAAATCCCACGCTCATACACCGCCATGATGGATCAATAAATCCCACACTCATACACCGCCATGATGGATCAATAAATCCCGCACTCATACACTGCCATGATGGATCAATAAATTCCACGCTCATACACCGCCATGATGGATCAACAATTCCCGCACTCATACACCGCCATGATGGATAAATAAATCCCACGCTCATACACCGCCATGATGGATCAATAATTCCCGCACTCATACACCGCCATGATGGATCAATAAATCCCGCACTCATACACCGCCATGATGGATCAATAAATTCCACGCTCATACACCACCATGATGGATCAACAATTCCCGCACAAATACACCGCCATGATGGATAAATAAATCCCACGCTCATACACCGCCATGATGGATCAATAAATCCCACGCTCATACACCGCCATGATGGATCAATAATTCCCGCACTCATACACCGCCATGATGGATAAATAAATCCCGCGCTCATACACCGCCATGATGGATAAATAAATCCCGCACTCATACACCGCCATGATGGATCAATAATTCCCGCACTCATACACCGCCATGATGGATCAATAATTCCCGCACTCATACACCGCCATGATGGATCAATAATTCCCGCACTCATACACCGCCATGATTGATCAATAATTCCCACACTCATACACCGACCGCCATGATGGATCAATAATTCCCACACTCATACACCGACCGCCATGATGGATAAATAAATCCCGCGCTCATACACCACCATGATGGATCAATAAATTCCACGCTCATACACCGCCATGATGGATCAATAAATCCCGCGCTCATACGCCGCCATGATGGATAAATAAATCCCACGCTCATACGCCGCCATGATGGATCAATAAATCCCACGCTCATACACCGCCATGATGGATAAATAAATCCCACGCTCATACACCGCCATGATGGATAAATAAATCCCACGCTCATACACCGCCATAATGGATCAATAATTCCCGCACTCATACACCGCCACGATGGATCAATAATTCCCGCACTCATACACCGCCACGATGGATCAATAATTCCCGCACTCATACACCGCCATGATGGATCAATAAATCCCACGCTCATACACCGCCATGATGGATAAATAAATCCCACGCTCATACACCGCCATGATGGATCAATAATTCCCACACTCATCCACCGCCATGATGGATCAATAAATCCCACACTCATACACCGCCATGATGGATCAATAAATCCCACGCTCATACACCGCCATGATGGATCAATAAATCCCGCACTCATACACCGCCATGATGGATGAATAAATCCCGCGCTCATACACCGCCACTATGGATAAATAAATCCCGCGCTCATACACCGCCATGATGGATGAATAAATCCCACGCTCATACACCGCCATGATGGATCAATAAATCCCGCGCTCATACACCGCCATGATGGATCAATAATTCCCGCACTCATACACCGCCATGATGGATAAATAAATCCCACGCTCATACACCGCCATGATGGATCAATAATTCCCGCACTCATACACCGCCATGATGGATCAATAAATCCCGCACTCATACACCGCCATGATGGATCAATAAATTCCACGCTCATACACCACCATGATGGATCAACAATTCCCGCACAAATACACCGCCATGATGGATAAATAAATCCCACGCTCATACACCGCCATGATGGATCAATAAATCCCACGCTCATACACCGCCATGATGGATCAATAATTCCCGCACTCATACACCGCCATGATGGATAAATAAATCCCGCGCTCATACACCGCCATGATGGATAAATAAATCCCGCACTCATACACCGCCATGATGGATCAATAATTCCCGCACTCATACACCGCCATGATGGATCAATAATTCCCGCACTCATACACCGCCATGATGGATCAATAATTCCCGCACTCATACACCGCCATGATTGATCAATAATTCCCACACTCATACACCGACCGCCATGATGGATCAATAATTCCCACACTCATACACCGACCGCCATGATGGATAAATAAATCCCGCGCTCATACACCACCATGATGGATCAATAAATTCCACGCTCATACACCGCCATGATGGATCAATAAATCCCGCGCTCATACGCCGCCATGATGGATAAATAAATCCCACGCTCATACGCCGCCATGATGGATCAATAAATCCCACGCTCATACACCGCCATGATGGATAAATAAATCCCACGCTCATACACCGCCATGATGGATAAATAAATCCCACGCTCATACACCGCCATAATGGATCAATAATTCCCGCACTCATACACCGCCACGATGGATCAATAATTCCCGCACTCATACACCGCCACGATGGATCAATAATTCCCGCACTCATACACCGCCATGATGGATCAATAAATCCCACGCTCATACACCGCCATGATGGATAAATAAATCCCACGCTCATACACCGCCATGATGGATCAATAATTCCCACACTCATCCACCGCCATGATGGATCAATAAATCCCACACTCATACACCGCCATGATGGATCAATAAATCCCACGCTCATACACCGCCATGATGGATCAATAAATCCCGCACTCATACACCGCCATGATGGATGAATAAATCCCGCGCTCATACACCGCCACTATGGATAAATAAATCCCGCGCTCATACACCGCCATGATGGATGAATAAATCCCACGCTCATACACCGCCATGATGGATCAATAAATCCCGCGCTCATACACCGCCATGATGGATCAATAATTCCCGCACTCATACACCGCCATGATGGATAAATAAATCCCGCGCTCATACACCGCCACGATGGATAAATAAATCCCACGCTCATACACCGCCATGATGGATCAATAATTCCCGCACTCATACACCGCCATGATGGATCAATAATTCCCACACTCATACACCGACCGCCATGATGGATAAATAAATCCCGCGCTCATACACCGCCACTATGGATGAATAAATCCCACACTCATACACCGCCATGATGGATCAATAATTCCCGCACTCATACACCGCCATGATGGATAAATAAATCCCGCGATCATACACCGCCATGATGGATAAATAAATCCCGCACTCATACACCGCCATGATGGATCAATAATTCCCGCACTCATACACCGCCATGATGGATCAATAAATCCCGCACTCATACACCGCCATGATGGATCAATAAATGCCGCACTCATACACCGCAATGATGGATCAATAAATGCCGCACTAATACACCGCCATGATGGATCAATAAATCCCACGCTCATACACCGCCATGATGGATCAATAAATCCCACACTCATACACCGCCATGATGGATCAATAATTCCCGCACTCATACACCGCCATGATGGATCAATAATTCCCGCACTCATACACCGCCATGATGGATCAATAAATCCCACACTCATACACCGCCATGATGGATCAATAAATCCCGCACTCATACACTGCCATGATGGATCAATAATTCCCGCACTCATACACCGCCATGATGGATCAACAATTCCCGCACTCATACACCGCCATGATGGATAAATAAATCCCACGCTCATACACCGCCATGATGGATCAATAAATCCCACACTCATACACCGCCATGATGGATCAATAATTCCCGCACTCATACACCGCCATGATGGATCAATAATTCCCGCACTCATACACCGCCATGATGGATCAATAAATCCCGCACTCATACACCGCCATGATGGATCAATAAATTCCACGCTCAAACACCACCATGATGGATCAACAATTCCCGCACAAATACACCGCCATGATGGATCAATAAATCCCACGCTCATACACCGCCATGATGGATCAATAAATCCCACGCTCATACACCGCCATGATGGATCAATAATTCCCGCACTCATACACCGCCATGATGGATAAATAAATCCCGCGCTCATACACCGCCATGATGGATAAATAAATCCCGCACTCATACACCGCCATGATGGATCAATAATTCCCGCACTCATACACCGCCATGATGGATCAATAATTCCCGCACTCATACACCGCCATGATGGATCAATAATTCCCGCACTCATACACCGCCATGATTGATCAATAATTCCCACACTCATACACCGACCGCCATGATGGATCAATAATTCCCACACTCATACACCGACCGCCATGATGGATAAATAAATCCCGCGCTCATACACCACCATGATGGATCAATAAATTCCACGCTCATACACCGCCATGATGGATCAATAAATCCCGCGCTCATACACCGCCATGATGGATAAATAAATCCCACGCTCATACGCCGCCATGATGGATAAATAAATCCCACGCTCATACACCGCCATAATGGATCAATAATTCCCGCACTCATACACCGCCACGATGGATCAATAATTCCCGCACTCATACACCGCCATGATGGATCAATAAATCCCACGCTCATACACCGCCATGATGGATAAATAAATCCCACGCTCATACACCGCCATGATGGATCAATAATTCCCACACTCATCCACCGCCATGATGGATCAATAAATCCCACACTCATACACCGCCATGATGGATCAATAAATCCCACGCTCATACACCGCCATGATGGATCAATAAATCCCGCACTCATACACCGCCATGATGGATGAATAAATCCCGCGCTCATACACCGCCACTATGGATAAATAAATCCCGCGCTCATACACCGCCATGATGGATGAATAAATCCCACGCTCATACACCGCCATGATGGATCAATAAATCCCGCGCTCATACACCGCCATGATGGATCAATAATTCCCGCACTCATACACCGCCATGATGGATAAATAAATCCCGCGCTCATACACCGCCACGATGGATAAATAAATCCCACGCTCATACACCGCCATGATGGATCAATAATTCCCGCACTCATACACCGCCATGATGGATCAATAATTCCCACACTCATACACCGACCGCCATGATGGATAAATAAATCCCGCGCTCATACACCGCCACTATGGATGAATAAATCCCACACTCATACACCGCCATGATGGATCAATAATTCCCGCACTCATACACCGCCATGATGGATCAATAAATCCCACGCTTATTGGGCTACAGCATTAGTCCCTTGGACAAGTAGAATTTTATTTCAAGCGGTCATTAAAATCTGCACCAAGTCTCCAGACCCTGGTATGACCATTCCCTGTGGCCCCCGGGGAGTGTTGCTGGTCCATGTAGCCCGAGTCCCTGGATAGCGTTAGTTGGCCCCTGGATAGCGTTAGTTGGCCCCTGGATAGCGTTAGTTGGCCCCTGGATAGCGTTAGTTGGCCCCTGGATAGCGTTAGTTGGCCCCTGGATAGCGTTAGTTGGCCCCTGGATAGCGTTAGTTGGCCCCTGGATAGCGTTAGTTGGCCCCTGGATAGCGTTAGTTGGCCCCTGGATAGCGTTAGTTGGCCCCTGGATAGCGTTAGTTGGCCCCTGGATAGAGTTAGTTGGCCCCTGGATAGAGTTAGTTGGCCCCTGGATAGAGTTAGTTGGCCCCTGGATAGAGTTAGTTGGCCCCTGGATAGAGTTAGTTGGCCCCTGGATAGCGTTAGTTGGCCCCTGGATAGCGTTACTTGGCCCCTGGATAGCGTTAGTTGGCCCCTGGATAGCGTTAGTTGGCCCCTGGATAGCGTTAGTTGGCCCCTGGATAGCGTTAGTTGGCCCCTGGATAGCGTTAGTTGGCCCCTGGATAGCGTTAGTTGGCCCCTGGATAGCGTTAGTTGGCCCCTGGATAGCGTTAGTTGGCCCCTGGATAGCGTTAGTTGGCCCCTGGATAGCGTTAGTTGGCCCCTGGATAGCGTTAGTTGGCCCCTGGATAGAGTTAGTTGGCCCCTGGATAGAGTTAGTGGCCCCTGGAAAGAGTTAGGGGCCCCTGGATAGAGTTAGTGTGCCCCTGGTTAGAGTTAGTGTGCCCCTGGATAGAGTTAGTGGCCCCTGGATAGAGTTAGTGGCCCCTGGATAGAGTTAGTGGCCCCTGGATAGAGTTAGTTGGCCCCTGGATAGAGTTAGTTGGCCCCTGGATAGAGTTAGTTGGCCCCTGGATAGAGTTAGTTGGCCCCTGGATAGAGTTAGGGGCCCCTGGATAGAGTTAGTGTGCCCCTGGATAGAGTTAGGGGCCCCTGGTTAGAGTTAGTGTGCCCCTGGATAGAGTTAGTGGCCCCTGGATAGAGTTAGGGGCCCCTGGATAGAGTTAGGGGCCCCTGGATAGAGTTAGGGGCCCCTGGATAGAGTTAGGGGCCCCTGGTTAGAGTTAGGGGCCCCTGGTTAGAGTTAGTGGCCCCTGGATAGAGTTAGGGGCCCCTGGTTAGAGTTAGGGGCCCCAGTGCTGGCCCCTCCCCCCGTGTCCCTCTCACCCTGCTCGGGTCACTCTCCAGCCGGCTTCCCTCAGGGGGCGGAGCCACAGGGGCACTTCCGCCTCTTCTAACTCAGTGTGACGTCACAGCTCGCAGGCGATCCGGCCGCCATCTTTACTCTGGGCAACTTCCCACAGCCTGCAGAGCATCTCACCCCAATACACACAGCCTGCAGAGCATCTCACCAAATACACACAGCCTGCAGATCATCTCACCTAATACACACTGCCTGCAGAGCATCTCATCCCATACACACAGCCTGCAGAGCATCTCATCCCATACACACAGCCTGCAGAGCATCTCACCCCATACACACAGCCTGCAGAGCATCTCACCCCATACACACAGCCTGCAGAGCATCTCACCCCAATACACACAGCCTGCAGAGCATCTCACCAAATACACACAGCATGCAGAGCATCTCACCCCATACACACAGCCTGCAGAGCATCTCACCCCATACACACTGCCTGCAGAGCATCTCACCCCAATACACACAGCCTGCAGAGCATCTCACCAAATACACACAGCCTGCAGAGCATCTCACCCCATACACACAGCCTGCAGAGCATCTCACCCCATACACACAGCCTGCAGAGCATCTCACCTAATACACACAGCCTGCAGATCATCTCACCTAATACACACTGCCTGCAGATCATCTCACCTAATACACACTGCCTGCAGAGCATCTCACCCTATACACAGCCTGCAGAGCATCTCACCCCATACACACAGCCTGCAGAGCATCTCACCCCATACACACAGCCTGCAGAGCATCTCACCCCATACACACAGCCTGCAGATCATCTCACCTAATACACACAGCCTGCAGAGCATCTCACCTAATACACACAGCCTGCAGATCATCTCACCTAATACACACTGCCTGCAGAGCATCTCACCCTATACACAGCCTGCAGAGCATCTCACCCCATACACACAGCCTGCAGAGCATCTCACCCCATACACACAGCCTGCAGAGCATCTCACCCTGATACCGGAGAAACTGACGGAAGCCAAGCACAGAGAGATGGACACAGGTTTCTTCAGGAAGGAAGAGATTCTTTATTGGATCACCGATCGGGACTCAGAGGGACTAGCGTCACCAAAATACAGCAAAGTCTGAGTACTGAATACATAGAGTACATTCCTTATATAGCACTGTAGCTCCTCCCACAATTAACTACACCCACACATACCCTTAACCTATTTAATGAATAGAGTCTAAACTCATCCATCCGGTCTAACCACGTGGCTCATCTGATACAAAGGAGAGGGACGCGTAATTCCAGTTCTTACATTCCTGCACCTGGTCAGTACAGTGATGACAGTATCTTAGCTACGTGTTATTAACTAACTGATACTACAAACACATATACATACATATGCCTTGTGGCAATCTTAGCCTGCTAAACTTGTATTTTACTGGAATTACATCACATTCCCCCCTTTGATGCCTCTGATATTTCACAATTACTTGAGGCATCACTTAACCTTGGTTTGCATATACCTCAGGTTACCATGAACCAGACCAGACTTATCTTATGATGTGAATCTTTTAACACTCATCTTCCTGCATTGGTTCTCCTTGATCTAGAGCCTTATACTTATATATCGCCATTATCTGTGCAGCAGCCTTCCTCTCTGCTATACTTCCTATCAGGCTTTGCACAGACCTAACTACTAAGGGTATAAGACACGGTAGGAGTAGACACAACAGTAAAATCAGTAGGACTCCACCTACCACTGCCTTAAGCCCTCCAAACCACTCATACCAGCTACCAAACCAACTACTTGGATTGTACCCTTTCCATACCTGAGTAGGCACATGCGCTAGTTTAACCATATGGCTAGTAAGCTCAGCTATTGCTTGCCCTTCGTCATCTATTTGAAGACAGCAATTGCTCAGGTTAAACTTCCCACATACACCTCCCTCTACTGCCAAAAGGTAATCCAAGGCTAATCTATTTTGGTAGACTGCTGTCCTCATCCTGGTGTTATGCTTCGCTAGAAGATTGAGCGCTTGTGAGGTCTCATTAGTAATAATCTCAACCACCGCCTGTAATCTTATAATACGGTTGAGCATATAAATAGGGGTTCTATAACCAAAGGTACCATCTTCTGCCCACGTGGCTGGCCCATAATAATCTATGATACGCTGGGGAGGCCATTCATTATCTTCCCAGGTGCCTATCTCTAAGGGTCCCCTTTTCTTCCTATGATTCACATCATACACTTTAACACCTAAAGTCTCACCTGTTTCAATCGGTAACAAGAAGAAGGATGGTTTGAGCATACCCAACACACATGCCCCTTCCCAGTCCTGTGGCAACTCCGAATAGGCTTTCTTACCACAGATCCAGTACAAATTTGCTGGGGCTCTCCAGGTAGATGTGATGGATAAATCAAACCACACATCCTTTAAATTGGCATATCTAGCAAACGGGTTAGATGGTTCTGAGACATTTGAAGCCGACCACCAAGTTGTATTCTTTGTATCATCATCATAAGCTTTTTGCCCTAGACAAGTTAATTCTCCTACAGAAGTATTATACATTATTCCTTTCCTTGCTATGCAAACATAACCTATGATGGAGGTCTTTAATCTCCACTCAGATTTACCTCTAACACTCATATGATAATCGGCTTGTGTAGATATTAATTGGTCAACTGCCTCAGAACCGGACATTACCTCCTTTGCTTCCCAAGGCCATTGGTCTCCCATGTTAGTACCTCCACACACATAGCAGTTGGTAACATTAAGACTACCGGCAATACTTTCAGCTAAATCGATGAACAGGTTTTTAGCATTATGGGGGATCTTATTATCTATACTCATCTCTTCGTAAAAGGAATGGTATACTTGATGAGTCTGGGAGGATACCGTATCAGTCTCTATTCCTATAAACAATAATGTCCCAGGATCTAAACCCGTCCCGTATATCTGAAACCCAAATAAATTTCCATACTTATCTAGGAACTTGTCGGGGTTATTAATAAGTATATGGACTGGGTTGCATTCCATAGACTTACAATAAGGGCTAGTCGGCAACTTAGTCACTATCATGTCTTTGTCTACTGTCTGTCCCCAAGTCGCCCACCCCACACAAGACCAATATGGACAAAAGTTATAGTCTTTATTTGGGCATCTAGGACTCACATATTTATTTTTACTACTGGGACAAATATATTTATCATTAGACCCATACGTCCTCTCCCATCTAAGATCCCCACATACATTCCACGGCTTTCTACCACTCGATATCGCTTTACACGCATCAAATAGCAGAACACCCGAAGAATGTACGGATTCTAACACCGTCTTATTAATTAGGGTCCCCTGAGGATCTCCATTCCTGAGAGTCAACCAAATTGTACGAGGTTGATACTCCGGACTGAAGCACTTAGGTTCTCCTACTCCTAAATGGCACACACTATAATCTATATTTAAGTATCTACATCTCGATACATCTCCTTTACACTCGTATTGTGAATGCCAAATTAGGGTTTGGGAAATATGGTTACCTGTTCTCGTAGTCTTAATGCATACCTCACAGCTAGGAGTGTCGGTACCTCTACCTTCCTGAATATAAAAACACATGTAAATAAACACAATCAAAAGCACATCTTTCGCCGTCATCCTCAGTCTTCGTCCGTGCGATGGAACCTCAGCTTCCAGGATGTGAGGGCTGCAGGGAATGGAGTTCTGCTCGTCTTCACAGGTGTCCCTTCGAGACTTTCCTGGCTTATACACTATGTGATGGTAAGCGGACAGGCTTTATTATGGCCTTCTCACTCACACCTGTAACAATAAAATTTGTAATCCACAATAATTCCTCGTTACTCCGACTGAGTAGTGCGTTTTAACCGGATCTTGCAGGGATTCTCTGGATCTACTGTAACTTGCCAAGAATCGACTGCTGCTGGTTTAACCCTGGAGTGATGTATCCACGGAGTCACTTCTGCTACTTTTATTGCTGTAGGGGTAGACAAAAGAACAACATAAGGACCTCTCCACTTGGGCCCTAACGGTACATTATTCCACTCTTTAATCCACACTTGATCTCCTGGATGATAACTATGAACAGGGGGATAAATATTCACAGGTAATCTATCTTGTACCCATTTCTGTACCTCCTCCATAGTCTTACCCAACTCTACAACCTGCTGCCGGGTAATTCCTTCTCCCAACTGACTCAAGTCCCCCCTTAAGTTACCAAGTACGGGAGGTGGTCGCCCATACATGATTTCAAAAGGAGAGAGGCCCATCCTTCTGGTAGGGGTACTGCGGATTCGCAATAAAGCTATGGGTAAGAGAACGTTCCACTTAAGTTGGGTTTCCTGACACATTTTAGCCAACTGGTTCTTTATAGTTCTATTCATTCTCTCTACCTTACCAGAACTCTGGGGTCTATATGCAGTATGAAGCCTCCACTTTATACCAAGCATATGAGTCAGTTGTTGTAGGCACTGATGAACAAAAGCTGGACCATTGTCCGATCCTATAGAACAGGGTAGTCCATATCGGGGTATTATTTCTCGTAGCAGGAATCTTACAACTTCTCCTGCTTTCTCTGTACGAGTAGGACATGCTTCTACCCAGCCTGAATAGGTGCACACAATTACCAACAGGTAACGATGTCCACCCGATTTAGGCATTACTGTAAAGTCTATTTGTAGATCGGACATGGGGAGTCCCCCCATAAACTGGACTCCTGGTGGCTTTACTGGTCCTTGTCTTGCATTATTCTTAGCACACGTTACACATCTGCGTACAATGGCCTGAGTCAAGTTGGACAATCTTGGTATGTAGAAATGTTTTCTAAGAGATTCTTCAGTACTGTCTCTCCCAGAATGTGTCCCGTTGTGATAATTTTGGACAATTTCTACCGCTAGTGATGCTGGTATGACTATTCTTCCATCTTCTAGCTGATACCACTTGTTCTCCAAATACTTTCCCGGTTCAGTCTTTAACCACTCCTCTTCTTGAGCTGTATAAACTGGAGTCCATTGGGACAGTGGAGTTGGTATAAGAGCAGCTATATGCCCCACATACTCCTGTCTTCCTGATTCAGCAGCACGCTTAGCTGCACTATCTGCCATCCGATTTCCCTTGGTTACATCACCATCTCCTCTCAGATGCGCTCGACAATGTATGATACCGACTTCTTTCGGCTCCCACACTGCTTCCAATAGTTGTAGGATTTCAGCTGCGTACTTGATTTCTTTGCCCTCTGAATTCAGTAGTCCTCTTTCTTTATACAAAGCTCCGTGGGCATACTTAGAGTCCGTATAGATATTTACTCTTAAACCTTCAGCCAATTGTAACGCTCGTGTTAGTGCTATTAATTCTGCCTTTTGTGCTGATGTTCCTTTCGCCAGTGGCCGAGCTTCTATCACCTTGTCTATGGTTGTTACTGCATATCCTGCATAGCGGATCCCTTCTTTCACATAACTACTGCCGTCGGTGTAATATTGAACATCGGGGTTCTGGATGGGAAAATCACGAAGATCTGGTCTACTTGAGAATACTTCATCCATTACTTCCAAACAATCATGTTGACTTTCAGTAGGTTGTGGCAAAAGGGTAGCTGGATTTAAGGTGTTTACAGTCTCTAAATGCACTCTTGGGTTTTCACACAACATTGCTTGATACTTGGTCATACGGCTATTACTAAACCAATGATTTCCTTTGTAATCCAACAACGTCTGTACTGCATGTGGGACTCGTACATAAAGTTCTTGACCCAGAGTGAGTTTATCGGCTTCAGCTACTAGCAGGGCGGCTGCAGCTACGGCTCTTAGACAAGGTGGAAGTCCGCTGGCCACTGCATCCAGTTGCTTAGACATGTAGGCAACAGGTCTTTGCCATGATCCCAAGTACTGTGTCAATACTCCCACAGCCATTCTTCTTTGCTCGTGTACATATAAGTAGAATGGTCGTGTGTGATCAGGTAGACCTAATGCTGGGGCACTCATCAAAGCCTTCTTCACATCTTCAAATGCCGTTTGCTGTTCTTGGGTCCATAAGAAGGGGTCGTGCTCTGTACCTTTGATAGCTGCGTACAGAGGTTTTGCCAGTATCGCATAGCTGGGAATCCATATCCTACAGAAGCCTGCTGCCCCCAAGAATTCTCGCACTTGTCTTCTATTCTTGGGTATTGGTATTTGGCAGACAGCTTCTTTTCTCTCTGGCCCCATAATCCTTTGACCTTCAGAGATATGGAATCCCAGATACTTGACAGTTGGCAAACACAACTGAGCCTTCTTCCTGGACACCTTGTATCCTGCCTTCCAGAGAATATGTAGTAGATCGTGCGTTGCTTGCTGACATTTTTCTTTTGTAACTGCTGCTATCAACAAGTCATCTACATATTGTAACAATACACATTCTCCTGGGATAGACTCGAAATCCAGTAGATCTTGACTTAGAGCTGAACCAAATAGGGTAGGTGAATTTTTAAACCCTTGGGGCAGTCTTGTCCAAGTCATTTGGCGTTTTGAGCCCGTTACAGCGTTCTCCCATTGGAAAGCGAAAATACATTGGCTTTCTGCGGCAATTCGGAGGCAAAAGAAGGCATCTTTGAGATCTAAGACTGTGAAGTAAGTAGCCCCGCCCGGAATTAAAGCAAGCAGGTTATATGGATTGGGTACAACTGGATGTATGCTAACAACCGCATCATTGACTGCTCTTAAGTCCTGTACAGGTCGATACTCATCTGTACCGGGCTTTTGAACAGGCAGCAATGGGGTGTTCCAGGGGGAAGTACAGAATTTTAGGATACCATACCGTATGAACTTATCCAGATAGGATTGGATGTTCTTCTTAGCCTTCTGCGGAATGTGATATTGTCTTAGGCTCACTGGATAAACCCCATGTTTCAGTTCAATTTTTATTGGTGGAATATTGCGGGCCAGTCCTGGTGGGTTGTTCTCTGCCCAAACTCCTGGTATGTTAAACAATGTCTCATCACTCCTAGGGTTTTGGCTAGTCAACACTGTATAAAGTCGCCACTCTTCTTCCTTTGGTACGGATAAAGTCATAATACCTGAAGGTCCATTAAACTTTAAAGATGTTGTTCCATCTGGTAGGAACGTAATCTGCGCTTGTAATTTGGATAGCATATCACGTCCCAGCAATTGGACTGGACATTCAGGCATATAAAGGAATTGGTGTTTTACTACGTGGCCTCCCAATGTACAGAGTCGACTTTTAAGAACCGGTCTTTCAGCACTTCTTCCAGTTGCTCCTATCACAGTAATAGTCCTTCCAGATGGAGGAGCAACTAGATTAGTCACCACTGAATGTTCAGCACCAGTGTCGATCATGAACGCACTCCTTTTCCCCCCTATTGATACATCGACCATAGGCTCCGCTCGACCAAGGGGGATGGAGCCCGGTCGGTATCAATAGTCCTCCATGACCGTGTCAGCCAATCCTACGAAGTCCCTACCTTCTCTATCGCGGGACCTTTGCGCTGCTGGAATATATCTGTCTTCCCTAACACTTCCTCTGTTCCCATTACTCCCTCTATAACCATTACTCCCTCCGGGGCCTCCTCTACCTCTCGCTCTGCCTCTAAAGTTTCCGTAGCCTGCCCTGGGTAGGACCCTCTCGTACTGCTCTCTTTGCGGACATTCGTTCCTCCAATGCCCTTCTTCCTTGCAATACGCACACTGATCCCTACTCAAAGGCTCCCTACTCCATCTATTATTGCCTCTATCTGGGCCCCGTTTATCTACGCCTGCGATCGCTACCGCTAGCATATCAGCCTTTTTACGCATCTTGCGCTCTTCCTCTTTCTTACTTTCTGTATCCCTGTTCATATAGACCTTATTTGCTACCTCCATTAGTTGGGTGATGGACATACCTGCAAACCCTTCTAACTTTTGTAGCTTGCGCTTAATATCTCCGTAAGCTTGGCTGACAAAGGCGGAGTTCACCATTCGGGAATTGTCTGCGTCTTCCGGATTAAAGGGGGTGTACAAGCGGTACGCCTCCAATAATCGGTCATAAAAGACACTGGGCGCTTCATCGCTTTTCTGGATCACCTCAACTGTCTTCGACATGTTAATGGCTTTCTTTCCTCCGGCTTTCATGCCAGCAATTATAGCGTCTCTATAGGCTCTGAGTTGAACCATATCAGCACCATTTACGTTCCAATCGGGATCGGTGTTGGGATAGTGTGTCGCGGCCCATGCTGCTGGATTGGCTTGGTTCAAAGCACGGGCTCTATCCTCTAATGCTTTAATGGCTGCTTGATTTATTCTTGTCCTTTCCTCATTGTTAAATAAAGTCATTAGTAACTGCTGGCAATCAGCCCATGTCGGATTATGCGTCTGTACTATTGAGGTGAACAGATCAGTCATAGCTTGTGGTTTCTCAGTATACGAGGAATTATGGGTCTTCCAGTTTAAAAGATCGGTTGTGGTAAATGGGACATATACGAAGACTGGGTCAGCGTGTGCCATTTGACCTGCGGCATCGATATAAGCTGACCCGGGATTCAGACGAAGAGGCATCTGATAGTGCTTTAATTGTTGGGCACCAGTCAACTGTCGGGTTTGGATGGGGCTACGTAGAGAGGCGTCAGTCATGGGTTCCGGTCGGGGAGAGATAGGGTATGGGGATGTGGGAGGTCGGTTTTGGGAAAAGGTCGTAAATAGAACACTTCGGGCCGAGCTAGATGAAGCTTGACCGGAAGTCTGAAGTGGCGCCAAATCAGGATATTCGTTTCTAATGGGGGTGGATTCTGGTTCCGGAAGGGGAGATTTAGTACGAGGGGGGGTGGATCCTGTACTGGAGGAGGAAGCGGAAGTGGATGAGGGTAATGAGGGGAGGGGTGCAGGACTTCCTGCGTTTGCGTCACTTCTTCTTAACGGAAAGTAAGGGGGCGGCAAAGGGATCTCGGACTCAGGGGGCGTGTCCAAAATGGGCCTAACACCAGTCCTAGTGGACGAGCAAGTCCTAGCTACCATGAGGCGACACTGCTCCTCGTGGCATGTCTGGAGCCATTTTGGCGAGTCATTTACGGCCTGTCTCCAACAGTCAATATAAGGAAACTGGCCGTAAAGTTCAGGCCTACCCGATACAGCCACGTGTAAGCGCTGTACCAGAGTTGGATCCAAACTGCCACGTGGCGGCCATGCCGCAACCAAAGTAGGCCACTCCCTAGTACACAAAGTGACCAAACGTACAGGAGACATCTTTACCCCAAAATCACAAACTTTGAATCCCTTTTTAAAATTCTTAACCATACATCCTAAGGGATCCGGAATCGTTGACTGCGACGCACCCATACTTAACAATGGAACGTCGTCGACAACGAATACTATACACGCGTACTATTCAACAGTCACACCCGTTTCCTCTGGCAACAGCACCACGTGGTACGGTTACCAAGTGAAACGTACACAATAACAATAAACACTCAGGGAATTCCCGTACACACACAGCTGTTACACCAGTCACTATATAATCAATATTATGCCCTTTGGCGTAACTATACAGTCACCCACGCTATAATTCTCTATATACGAATTACCCGTCTATAACACACCCCAGTAACATCGTCTTTTACAAATAGCGGTTACAGTACGGTTAGCATAGGTCAAAGCACAAGTTAAGGTCACAATACAATTATTAGTGGTTATGGTGTTAAACATGCAATGGACGACAATGATTAGTACTTATTATATAATGTCAGTAAATATACAGGGTTATGGTACCGTGCACTATAATACAGCAACACACTATTAACACTCTCGCTAGACGGCTGAGCTCGCGCTATCTAACAAGATATACACTTTACTAAAACAATCGTTAACACATTTACAATTCCCAACTAAACTATTGGCCAGTACCTTGAATGGACTACCTAAAACTATATACACCCGTTTTGGTTAGCCACACTGCCCAATCACCACATATACATAGCGAGCTAGAGATCCGAATTTACACAGGCGCCTCTTAGTCGCACTATACAACGAGCTAGAGATCCGAATTTACACAGGCGCCGCTTAGTCTCCCGGTCCCTCCGACCTAGCGAACGTAATATACACCCTAGAACGCTAGTCTAGACAAGACACCGGTGTCCGGCTAGGGCTATCTTACACCAGGACCCCGCCTGACTAACCAAATCAAACGGTCTGACTAAAGAGCGTTCGATCGAGCGGTGCGCCTTCGCTCCTTCCCTCCGACAGAGGGGGCAGATACAGATTCAAAAACCCCTTTGGGCCTACCGCACAATCGGTATACCCCTAGCGGGTCCTGCCGTCTAAAACAGCAGTTATCTTACCTCCTCGTTCCTGAACCTGAGTTCACACTCATCGACGGGGACACCCCAGCACTTCTCACGTAGAGGCCGATGATCTCCTGGACAACAGACCAGTGGCGCCGAGACGAAGGGAGGTCCACGCAGAAGTTCAGGGGTGCAGCCGTAGAGAACGTGGGCAAAGATAGACCGTCTCACGCCTCTGCCTCTCAGCTACCGTTGAACGATGAGCTTCCCGGCCAATGCACCAAATGATACCGGAGAAACTGACGGAAGCCAAGCACAGAGAGATGGACACAGGTTTCTTCAGGAAGGAAGAGATTCTTTATTGGATCACCGATCGGGACTCAGAGGGACTAGCGTCACCAAAATACAGCAAAGTCTGAGTACTGAATACATAGAGTACATTCCTTATATAGCACTGTAGCTCCTCCCACAATTAACTACACCCACACATACCCTTAACCTATTTAATGAATAGAGTCTAAACTCATCCATCCGGTCTAACCACGTGGCTCATCTGATACAAAGGAGAGGGACGCGTAATTCCAGTTCTTACATTCCTGCACCTGGTCAGTACAGTGATGACAGTATCTTAGCTACGTGTTATTAACTAACTGATACTACAAACACATATACATACATATGCCTTGTGGCAATCTTAGCCTGCTAAACTTGTATTTTACTGGAATTACATCACAACCCCATACACACAGCCTGCAGATCATCTCACCTAATACACACAGCCTGCAGAGCATCTCACCCCATACACACAGCCTGCAGAGCATCTCACCTAATACACACTGCCTGCAGAGCATCTCACCTAATACACACTGCCTGCAGAGCATCTCACCCTATACACAGCCTGCAGAGCATCTCACCCCATACACAGCCTGCAGAGCATCTCACCCCATACACACAGCCTGCAGAGCATCTCACCTAATACACACTGCCTGCAGAGCATCTCACCTAATACACACAGCCTGCAGATCATCTCACCTAATACACACTGCCTGCAGAGCATCTCACCCAATACACACAGCCTGCAGATCATCTCACCTAATACACACAGCCTGCAGAGCATCTCACCCAATACACACAGCCTGCAGATCATCTCACCTAATACACATTGCCTGCAGAGCTTCTCGCCCATACACAGCCTGCAGAGCATCTCACCTAATACACACTGCCTGCAGAGCATCTCACCCAATACACAAAGCCTGCAGAGCATCTCACCCCATACACAGCCTGCAGAGCATCTCACCAAATACGCACAGCCTGCAGAGCATCTCACCTAATACACACAGCCTGCAGAGCATCTCACCTAATACACACTGCCTGCAGATCATCTCACCTAATACACACAGCCTGCAGATCATCTCACCTAATACACACAGCCTGCAGATCATCTCACCTAATACACACAGCCTGCAGATCATCTCACCTAATACACACAGCCTGCAGATCATCTCACCTAATACACACTGCCTGCAGAGCATCTCACCTAATACACACAGCCTGCAGATCATCTCACCTAATACACACTGCCTGCAGAGCATCTCACCCAATACACACAGCCTGCAGATCATCTCACCTAATACACACTGCCTGCAGAGCATCTCACCCCATACACAACCTGCAGAGCATCTCACCTAATACACACTGCCTGCAGAGCATCTCACCCAATACACAAAGCCTGCAAAGCATCTCACCCCATACACAGCCTGCAGAGCATCTCACCAAATACGCACAGCCTGCAGAGCATCTCACCTAATACACACTGCCTGCAGATCATCTCACCTAATACACACAGCCTGCAGATCATCTCACCTAATACACACAGCCTGCAGATCATCTCACCTAATACACACTGCCTGCAGAGCATCTCACCTAATACACACAGCCTGCAGAGCATCTCACCTAATACACACAGCCTGCAGAGCATCTCACCTAATACACACAGCCTGCAGATCATCTCACCTAATACACACTGCCTGCAGAGCATCTCACCTAATACACACAGCCTGCAGATCATCTCACCTAATACACACTGCCTGCAGAGCATCTCACCTAATACACACTGCCTGCAGAGCATCTCACCCTATACACAGCCTGCAGAGCATCTCACCCAATACACACAGCCTGCAGATCATCTCACCTAATACACACAGCCTGCAGATCATCTCACCTAATACACACTGCCTGCAGATCATCTCACCTAATACACACTGCCTGCAGAGCATCTCACCCTATACACAGCCTGCAGAGCATCTCACCAAATACGCACAGCCTGCAGAGCATCTCACCCCATACACACAGCCTGCAGAGCATCTCACCCCATACACACAGCCTGCAGAGCATCTCACCCAATACACACAGCCTGCAGAGCATCTCACCCCATACACACAGCCTGCAGAGCATCTCACCCCATACACACAGCCTGCAGAGCATCTCAGCATTGTCCAGGAGATCATCGGCCTCTACGTAGTAAGTGCTGGGGTGTCCTCGTCGATGAGTGTGAAGACGACTACTGTTTCAGACGGTGGACCCACTAGGGGTATTGGATACCGATTGTGCGGTAGGCCTGATAAGGGAATCTTTTACGCAAACAAAGAAGTTTGAATGACTATCTGTTCCTGTCCAAATTAGAGATGTTTAAATTGCGTATACGCAGAAGTAAATTCACACTGACACACGGAGTTCAGGTTAAAAGCACTTCAGGAAATTTATTAGCATCTGAACAAAGCAGGCTTGCAAGTCCTTTTTAAAGGTAGAATTACATCATTGTAAAATCAAGATAAAAAGTGAGGAAACATTGTCAATTGGCTAAGAGAAGAAGTGGTTAGTTAAATGCCGTCCCTGTTGGGTGTTACGTCTTACATCATAACTGACGTCATAAAGTTCTCTTCCAGATTTCAGCGCCATCTTGCTAGCACGAGGAGTTCTTTCGATGGGAGGGGGCATTTTGGCAGCTATCCATAAAGAGTAGCTGGTACCTTTAGTTAGTCAGAAGATTCTAGCATTTTCTGCTGACATGCTGTTTCTACGAACAAAGGAATCTTGTAAAGTTTAAACTACGAGGCATGAGAGCTGAATATGAGAATATAGTATTAAAAGGGGCCCAGTAAGGATTATATAGTTTATAAGGGGCCTAATAATGGATATAGGTTATAAGGGGTCTAATAATGGATATAGGTTATAAGGGGTCTAATAATGGATATAGGTTGTAAGGGGTTAATAATTCTACAACAGTAGGCTAACTCATCCGTCAGTATGGCTCTTGAACGCTTCACTCCCATGGGTGGCCCACGGTGGCTAGCCCACCACTTCTCCACACGGTAGACTAACCCATACAGACGGATGCTGTCCCTAAGCTGGTCCCTCCCTAGAATTTCTGCACTTCATCGTCATAGGGAAGAGTTTGTAGCGGAATGCAGGGCGATGTGAGATCTTGATCACCAATTTCCAGATGAGTAAAGGTGGTGTCGTTTGGTCTACAGTCTTCTGTAGGAATTTTCTGAGGCATGGGAGGACACAACAAACGAGAAGAGCGAGAACAAAAAGAAAAATTAGTAGAGCCATACCAATATGAACTAAAGCTTTTTGCCAACCAGTCATCCAACCAAACCATTTTTCCCAGGGATCTGTCACCCCAGAATTCTTTTTTAACTCTTCTGAGAGTTTATTTAACTTTTCTATGGCCAAAGTGACCTTACCATTAGGGCCTGTGTTTTCTGGAATGTAAGTGCAACAAGTCATAGTGTCGGGTAGTATTTTACATACACCCCCCTTCTCGGCTAAAATCATGTCTAAGGCCAGTCTGTTCTGGAAGGTCATTTGGGATGTGGCTTGTAATTGTTCGGCTAAACCCTGGAGGGCATCCCTGGTATAGTTAACAAAGCGCTGTTGGTTGTAATAGATATAATTTATCCAGTTAAGGTTCTTATTGGCAGTGACTATAGTGAAGAGTGATTCAAACCCCACTGCAACTTCATCTCTAGCTTTAAATTCATTAGGTACCCCCCCATTGGCATCTATGTAAACATGTGGGTCAAAACTGCCTTTTACTGGGGTTTCCCGTTTGGCTCTGGCTGATGTGTGTGCTGGACTATGAGTGTCAGGATGATTATCAGAAATAATGTGGATGGGCATGATGACTTTGACTAAGGTACACTCTCCCCACCACTCAGACTCCAGTCTAGACCTTAATTGTAAATCCCCACACAACCAGTAAATATCTCCTAGTGACCTAGTATGGTGTTGTAACAGGTGCACAGGAACAGTTCTGTAGGTAGCACAATAACCTTTGGAAAAGTTACCCATAAATTTACCAATCCCATCATACATGGTGTAACAAGTGTAATTACCTTTATAGATTGTAATTCCATCTGGGGGTTTAACACCTCCTACTAGGATAGGATACTCTGCTGTCCATGCTTCGCAGAGGGACCTGTTAAAATCATAGCGGTAGGCGAAAAGACTCAAGAAACACTCTTCTATTTCTAAAGGGAGGATTAGGGGAACGGTGCCAAGGTGAGGTCGGGCACCACCACATACATAACATGCGGTTCGATTATGCTTATTGGCATTATATCTCATCCACTCTAACCACAAATTAATGTCATTAAATCCAGTTTCAGCGGATTTGGGACCATATGTACAGCCCCTTGCCACTCTGGAGAGTGACACATATCATTGAGGTAGAAATGTCCTAGTTTATTGTAGGAACCCCTTCTCCAGTACATTCCCATTACATATTGGCCAGCATCCTCTGGGCCAGGATGTTCAATATTTAATACTAATTTCATAGGTGTACTTCCTCCAGGCTTTCTTAAAGTCATTCTTTGGAGGAGGGATCTACCATGATCATCTACTTTTGATAAAGCACTTTTTGGTTTGTAACCCCAGGCAGGCCCGGTATTCCATCGCGCCGCCCCCCAATGATCACAATTATGCCCCCATTGGTTATCAACTACACAAATGTAGGGGTCTTTTGCTTGCGGTATGTCTTTATAAATGGCTTGAATCTGTGATTTAGGGAATGGGCAATCTACAATATCACAGTAATCAAAGGTAAAGGTGTCCACACGGGTACATGATGAATTATACCAGAAGGTGTACCCACTAGCATCTTTAGTTATGGCCACCTGCTGGGCTTTAAGAAGGCCAATCAAGGGGATTAGGTACCAGAAGTACATGGTTGTGCGGAATCAGCTTCTTCTGGAGCAGGTGTCTTTTTGAAGTGAGAGGCGTGAATCCAATGTGGCCTACCAGCCAGCTTGACAGAGGTAGCGGTGATCAGGAGAACTTGGAATGGTCCCTCAAATCTTGGTTCCAGAGTATGTTTTCGCACAAATTTCTTGCCTAGGACCCAATCACCGGGTAGCAGACCGTGGTTGCCTGTGTCAGAATCAGGATCTGGAATTGAAGAGAAAACTTGGGCATGGATTTTGTTTAAGGCACCTGCAAGTTCAGTCACATAATCTACCAAAACATCAGTCTGAAGCTGTAGTTGTTGGGGAAAATAGCAACCTAGCCTGGGTGCAGTACCAAATAGAATCTCATACGGGGACAATGAGGGCTTTCCCCTGGGTGTATGTCTGACACTGAACAGGGCTATTGACAAGCTTTCTGGCCAGGGCATTTTTGTCTCTTGTGACATTTTTAGCATTCTAGTTTTCAAGGTACCATTCATACGCTCCACCTTACCACTACTCTGTGGGTGGTAAGGGGTGTGAAAAGCAAGAGTTACTCCTAGAGCAGTCCAAATTTCTTTGGTAACTGATGCTGTGAAGGCCGGACCTTGGTCACTTTCAATGACTTCTGGCAATCCGAATCTACACACAATTTCTGTAAGTAGACGTCGTGCTGTTGTTTTGGCGGTAATGTTAATCACTGGGTAGGCTTCTGGCCAGCCTGAGAACATGTCCACTATCACTAGTGCATATTCGTAATTGCCGCTCTTTGGCATCTGGATATGATCTATCTGGATTCTTTGGAATGGATACATGGGCTTAGCCAGGTGCTTCGAGGGGACTTTAGCTGTTTTCCCAGGATTACATTTGGCACAGATGACACAAGCTTTACAGTAGTTATTGGTTAGCGTGGTAATTCCAGGAGCTTCGTAGTACTTTTGTACAAGAGCATTCATCAGATCTTTTGATAAGTGTGCAGGGCCATGTGCCCATTGAACAACTGCTGGGTACAAACTCTTAGGGAGACAGAATCTGAGGTTGTTGTAATATACTCCATCTTTTAGGACTGCTCCTTTCTTCTTCCATTTCTGTATTTCCTCAGGGGCTACTGCAGCCTGTTGTTCTCGTAAGATCTTTAGGTCGGTTGGAAGAGTTTGCAGAGTGAATATTGGAGTTTCTTCTTTTCTTGGAGTTTCTTCTTTTCTTGGAATTTCTTCTTTTCTTGGAATTTCTTCATTTCCGGACACTCTTCTTTCCACTTCCTGTGGTCCTCTTGCAGCTTGCTTTGCAGCTTGATCAGCTAGATGGTTGCCCTTTGCTTCATCTGAGTCCAACTTCCCATGTGCTTTTATCTTCAAAACAGCCACTTCTTCTGGAAGTAGGAGGGCATCCATCAGCTCCTTGATCGCAAAACTGTGCTTGACTGGTGTACCGGCAGTAGTAAGAAATCCTCTTGTTTTCCAAATCTGTCAGGATCGGGACAGGGATCCAACACGCAGAGTACAAACAGTAGCCAGATACGTATACCGGACCTTAGAATGGCCGGACTAACGTAAGTAGCACAGTATAGAATGGTCAAAGACAAGCCGAGGTCGAAGGTAACAGAAGACAGGTAAGCGAGAGACAAGCCGAATCAAGGGTAACAGAGATAAGCAGAGTAAGGTAAACAAGCCGGGTCAAAACCAAAAGGGATAATAGAATACACAAGCACTGAGTGACTAGAACAAGCTAGAACCACGACAGGGCAATGAGCTAATGAAAGAAGCTCTGTTAAATACCCTGTTCAGAGCAGTAACCACGCATCCGAGGCGTCTTGATTGGTCCTGCAGCAATTGACTGACAGGTCGTTCCGGGGGAGTGTCCTGATGACTACTTCCTGCCTAGATGCTGTAAAAGGCAGTCACTCCCTCGCGGCCGGCCTAGCATGACCGGATAGACCGCGGGGAAGGGAGCCATCAGACCGTCTGGATGGGGGAACAGCTAAGTCTCTACCTCTTTCGGAGGTAGAGACCACAGGTACCCTGACAGTACCCCCCCTCTCAGATACGCCCACCGGGCGGAATGAACCGGGACGAGATGGGAAGCGAGAGTGATACGCCCTGCGGAGACGGGGAGCATGAACATCCTCCTGAGGTACCCAACTCCTCTCCTCAGGACCATATCCCTTCCAATCAACCAGATATTGTACTCTCCCCCGGGAGATTCGAGAATCAATAATAGAGTTAACCTCATACTCCTCCTGACCCTCCACCTGAACGGAGCGAGGAGGGGCTATTGTGGAGGAAAATCTGTTACATATGAGTGGTTTCAGCAATGAAACGTGAAACGAGTTCGGGATGCGTAAGGTATTAGGAAGAGCTAAACGATACGCAACTGGATTGATACGGGTCAGCACCCTGTAGGGTCCAATATAACGAGGAGCGAACTTCATGGATGGCACTTTTAAACGGATGTTCCTCGTGCTCAGCCATACCCTATCACCTGGAACAAAGACCGGAGCCGCCCTTCTACGTTTATCAGCGTGTTTCTTAACCAACATAGAGTTGTGCACAAGGATTTGTCGACTTTGATCCCACAACTTCCTCAAATTGGCAACATGAACATCAACCGACGGCACCCCCTGGGAAGGAGAATCCGAAAGAAGAATAGACGGATGAAAACCATAATTCATGAAGAAGGGGCTTGAATGAGTAGAATCGCAAACGAGATTGTTGTGTGCAAACTCCGCCCAAGGAATCAAACCGACCCAATCGTCCTGGTGTTCTGAAACGAAACAACGTAGATATTGTTCAACTTTTTGGTTAGTGCGTTCAGCAGCTCCATTGGACTGAGGATGATAGGCAGAGGAGAAATTCAATTTGATGCCTAGTTGGGAGCAGAATGATCTCCAAAAACGGGAAACAAATTGGGAGCCTCTGTCAGAGACAATTTGGGAAGGTATCCCATGCAACCGGAAAATCTCCCTGGCGAATATCTCCGCTAATTCGGGCAAAGATGGGAGTTTAGGTAAGGGAATGAAGTGAGCCATTTTAGTAAATCTGTCTACCACAGTGAGGATGACAGTCTGCTTTTTAGAGATAGGCAAATCAACAATGAAGTCCATTGCCAGACAGGACCAAGGCCTTTCAGGAACCTCTAAAGGGTGCAGAAATCCGCATGGAAGCGAATGGGGTAGCTTGGTCTTGGTACAAACTTCACATGCCCCGATGAATTCTTTAATATCCTTGCGTAAGTCAGGCCACCAAAAATCTTTAGAGACCAGCGCATAAGTCTTGCGGATACCAGGATGCCCAGCCACCTTGCTGTTATGGAGACAGCGTAGCACCTCCAGTTGGAGAGCGGCAGGAACGAAGTGTCGATCCCCAGGAGTCTGTTTGGGTGCCAAATGCTGAAACTTCATGATCTCAGAAAGCAATGGAGAGTGAATCCTGAGATTCGTGTTCGCGATGATATTCCCCTTAGGAACTATGGATGACAGAAGTGGTTCAGTTATAGTGTATGGTTCATATTGACGAGACAAAGCATCGGCTTTAGAGTTCTTAGAACCAGGTCTATACGTAAGTACATAATTAAAGTGAGTGAGGAACAACGCCCAGCGAGCCTGCCTGGCGGACAAGCGCTTAGCCTCCCCAATATAAGACAAGTTCTTATGATCCGTTAGGATAGTAACAGGGTGTAGTGTCCCTTCCAGTAAATGTCTCCACTCCTTTAAAGCCTTAATGACCGCTAACAGTTCCCTCTCCCCGATGTCATATCTGCTCTCAGGCCCAAAAAATTTTTTAGAGAAGAAACCACAAGGGTGTAACGGTTTATCCACCCCTAACCTTTGAGACAGAACAGCCCCAACTCCTGTCTCAGAAGCATCGACCTCGAGCAGGAAAGCCAGAGTCGTATCAGGATGAACTAGAATGGGAGCTGAGGCAAAAAGTTCCTTGAGAGTCTTAAAAGCACAAAGAGCTTCCTCAGACCAGAACTTAGTATCAGCCCCTTGTTTCGTCATATTGGTAATAGGCGCAATGATAGAGGAGTAACCCTTAATAAAGCGCCTATAGTAGTTGGAAAAACCAATAAACCTTTGGATAGCCTTGAGTCCTTTGGGCAAAGGCCAGTCTAAAATAGATTGGAGTTTACCAGGATCCATTTTAAAACCTTCCCCAGAAATCACGTACCCAAGAAAGTCTACCTGAGACTGATCAAAACTGCACTTCTCCAATTTGCAGTATAGACCATGTTGCAGAAGTTTGTGTAACACCTTTCTGACCTGTCTATGGTGAGTCTCAATCTCCTTAGAGTGTATTAGTATGTCGTCCAGGTAAACAATAACACAATCATGCTGAAACTCCCTAAGTACCTCATTAATCAACTCTTGAAATACTGCAGGAGCATTGCATAGTCCAAATGGCATAACAGTGTACTTGTAATGGCCATACCGGGTATTGAATGCCGTCATCCACTCGTGACCTTGCTGGATTCTCACCAAATTGTAAGCCCCTCTGAGATCTAACTTGGTGAAGATTTTGGAGCCCTTAAGACGATCAAATAACTCGGTAATCAGTGGGATGGGATAGGCATTTCTGACAGTTATTTTATTTAAGCCTCGGTAATCGATACAAGGTCTCAGCGTGCCATCTTTCTTTTTAATGAAAAAGAACCCCGCCCCGGCCGGAGAAGAAGACCTCCTGATGAATCCCTTTTCTAAATTCTCCTGAATATACTCCTCTAGAACCGAGTTCTCCTGAACAGACAAAGGATATACATGGCCCCTGGGAGGCATAGTCCCGGGTAGAAGCTTAATTTTACAGTCAAATGACCTGTGTGGCGGCAAAGAATCGGCATTCTTCTTGTCAAACACTGCCCTTAAGTCTAGGTAAAGGTCTGGTATTTGTCTTTCTGTGGACTGAGTAGGATTCTCCTGTATGTTAATATTAGCTAATGGAGAAACCTTGCACAAACAACGATCCTGGCAGCCCTGGCCCCACGAGAGTATCTCCCCTAACTCCCAATCAATAATAGGGTTATGTTCCTTCAACCATGGGTACCCCAGAACTATGGGAACGGAAGGAGACGAAATGAGCAGAAGAGATAAATTCTCCACGTGTAGGATGCCAACATTTAACTCAATGGGTATGGTTTCACGAAAGATAACAGGGTCTAGTAGTGGTCTACCATCTATGGCCTCAACGGCCAAGGGTGTCTCCCTTAGCTGGGATGGGAAATTGTTTTTACTGGCAAAGGCTTGGTCGATAAAATTCTCAGCAGCACCGGAATCTATCAAAGCCATAGCCCTTACTACTTCCCTCCCGCAAGTTAAGGAAACTGGTAGCAGAAGCCTGTGATCTTTATACTTAGGATTAGAGGACAAAATAGAAACACCCAAGGCCTGTCCTCTAGAGAGACTTAGGTGCGAGCATTTCCCGGGCGGTTAGAACAGTTTGAGAGTAAATGACCCTTAGCTCCACAATACATACACAAACCCTCTCTTCTCCTGTACTGTCTTTCCTCCTCAGAGAGGCGGGTATACCCTATCTGCATAGGTTCAGGAAGCAAAGATACCGTGGAGTCAGGACTTGGAAAAGCGGGGGCTAACCTAATAGAAGGTCTCCGGTTCTTCTCTCGAGTGTTCTGTCTCTCTCTTAAACGTTCATCTATACGAGAGATGAACGAAATTAAATCCTCTAAATTCTCAGGGAGTTCTCTGGTAGCAACCTCATCAAGGATTACTTCAGATAAGCCATTCAAAAATACATCCATATACGCCTGCTCATTCCACTTGACCTCTGACGCCAGAGACCTGAACTCTAGTGCATAATCCACCAGTGTTCGGTTCTCCTGTCTCAGGCGCAACAGTAATCTGGCTGCATTAACCTTTCTACCTGGAGGGTCAAATGTTCTTCTAAAAGCAGCTACAAAGGCGTTATAGTTATAAACTAATGGGTTATCGTTCTCCCATAATGGGTTGGCCCATCTCAGAGCTTTCTCAATAAGTAGGGTGATAATAAATCCTACCTTTGCCCTCTCTGTAGGATAAGAGCGAGGCTGCAATTCAAAATGGATACTAATTTGGTTTAAGAAACCACGACACTTCTCAGGAGCCCCACCATAGCGTACTGGGGGGGTAATGTGAGAAGAAGCACCCACTGTGGCTACCTCTAGACCTGAACCGGCAGGAGAAACAGGGGTATTACGTATCTCCTCTGGTGGGTTATTGGCACGAGATAATAGAGCCTGTAGCGCAAGCGCCATCTGATCCATTCTGTGATCCATGGCTTCAAACCTAGGATCAGGAGAGGCAAGCTGACTGTTTGTACTCGCAGGATCCATTGGCCCTGTCGTAATGTCAGGATCGGGACAGGGATCCAACACGCAGAGTACAAACAGTAGCCAGATACGTATACCGGACCTTAGAATGGCCGGACTAACGTAAGTAGCACAGTATAGAATGGTCAAAGACAAGCCGAGGTCGAGGGTAACAGAAGACAGGTAAGCGAGAGACAAGCCGAATCAAGGGTAACAGAGATAAGCAGAGTAAGGTAAACAAGCCGGGTCAAAACCAAAAGGGATAATAGAATACACAAGCACTGAGTGACTAGAACAAGCTAGAACCACGACAGGGCAATGAGCTAATGAAAGAAGCTCTGTTAAATACCCTGTTCAGAGCAGTAACCACGCCTCCGAGGCGTCTTGATTGGTCCTGCAGCAATTGACTGACAGGTCGTTCCGGGGGAGTGTCCTGATGACTACTTCCTGCCTAGATGCTGTAAAAGGCAGTCACTCCCTCGCGGCCGGCCTAGCATGACCGGATAGACCGCGGGGAAGGGAGCCATCAGACCGTCTGGATGGGGGAACAGCTAAGTCTCTACCTCTTTCGGAGGTAGAGACCACAGGTACCCTGACAAAATCACTCCGAAGTCATGAGCCACGCCCAGTGCATATCTTGAGTCTGTATAGATATTGGCGCGCTTTCCTTCTGAAATTTTGCATGCTGAAGTTAGAGCTTGTAATTCAGCTTCTTGTGCAGACTTTGTTGATGGTAGTGATGATGATTCAATAATTTCATCTGTTGTGGTGACGGCATATCCTGTATGATATTTTCCTTCTTCATCAGCATATCTGGAGCCGTCCACAAACAGGGTGATGTCAGGGTCTGTTAGTGGATCCTCATGCACAGTTGGTAGATGTGTGGTTTCCACTTTCATCTGTTCAAAGCAGTCATGGGGGGTTTCTGGGTCATAGTTATGCTGTATGACCAGGTCTTCAAATTCTTCTTCCAGAAAGTAACGTGGCCATGCTCTTATATGTTCACGTTCAGTTGATGGATACTTGGCAACGCCTATTTCTTGAAGTTGTGAATCATTCATGGTGGCCCATAATTTTGCCATGGGCCCAAGATCACCCCATGACTTAGTCTTTGACTTGGTTACAGGGACATGTGGAATGGCTGTGTCCCAATGATGGTACAGATGTTCAAGTTCATGTGGCAGTTGGACTAAAGCCATGCTGTTACCTTCAGTATCATAGTAGTAGTCCTGTAAGGTGAGTGTTATCTCAATCAACTGGAAAAGTTCATCCTCATAGCGAGGTTCAGGGTTGATGGTTGGCTTGTACCACATGGTGCAAAAAGCATATTCAGGCCCGTCACAGGGAGGCAAGTTGGGTAGCAGTTTTGCCAGGGTGTGTGTAAGGAGTAGGATATATCCTTCATCCATGATGAATCCATAATAGGTACCCCCCTCAGGGAGTGGCAGAAGAGTGGACGGGTTTAGAACCTGGCATCTTTGGAGGGTGACGTTGTCAGGCAGTAGAAGACGACACTGGAGTCGAAGGTGTCTGGCAGCTGTGACATGTTTGATTTGGACTTGGTTGATTATCGCAGAAATGTCATGAGGTGCCAAAACAGTAAGAGGGTGACCAAGAACTAGGTCCCCAGTACAGTCAATAAGTTCTTGAGCTGCGAAGACAGCACAAAGGCAGGAAGGGGTGCCTCTGGCTACGATATCCAGTTGACAGGAGAAGAATCCAATAGGCCTCTGACGTCCGCCAGGACCATGTGGTTGAGTGAGGACGCCTGTAGCATGGCCTTGTCTTTCAGACACAAACAATTTGAAAGGCTTGTCATAATTTTGTAGGCCAAGAGCAGGGGCAGAGGCAATTGCTCGCTGAAGAGTGTAGAAGTTGTCAAGTGCCTCTGGTGACAGGCAGAAGGGGTCTGATTTGAGAGCGTCATACAAGGGTTGTATGAGCAGAGAGGCCTCAGGGATCCAGGCTCTGCAGTATGAGATGAGGCCTAGAAAAGCATGTAGGGATTTTGTGCTCTTTGGAGGTGGAATGGCCAACACTGCCCTGACACCGTCACGTGTGAGGTGTCTGGTGCCATGTGACAGGCAGCGGCCTAGGAAGATCACAGTAGGCTGGCAGAATTGAAGTTTGATGAGAGACGCTTTACATCCTTGATCTGCAAGATAACAGAGGAGATCCAGAGAGCATTTTTCAGTTATGGGAACATCATCTCCACAAAGGAGCAAGTCATATACATATTGGAGTAGGACAAGGAGGACAAGGATGATACTCATTGCTTTTGCAAATTGGCTTGGGGAATTCTGTGCCCCTTGGGGCATAACAGTCCATGTATATTGTTGTTTCTCATGTGTGAAGGCAAACAGGTATTGACAGCTTTGTTCCAGCGGAACACTGAAGAATGCATTGGCTAGGTCAATCACTGTGAAGTATTTGGCAGAAGGTGGAACGCCAGAGAGGAGTGTGTGCGGATTTGGCACAATTGGGGTGTCCAAGACTGTTGCCTCATTCACTGCGCTGAGGTCCTGGACCATTCGGTATTTCTCCGGTTCACCCTTGGGTGTCTTCTTTTTCACAGGAAATAAAGGAGTATTACATGGAGATTCACATTTAACAAGAGCCCCTTTTTTCAAGTAATGCCTGGACTTGTTTGGAAATGGCTGCCGCCTGGGCAGGTTTCAATGGGTATTGGGACTTTCTTGGTAGCTTTGCCCCTGGGATAAGCTTGACCATCACTGGTGGGACTTTAAGATGGCCTATGTCCTCTGGGCCTGAGGACCACAAAGTCTTGGGGACACTGTTCATTAGAGATTCGGGGAAATTGTCTCTCATGCCTTCTGCATAGCCCTGTGGAGTCTCTAGATGAAGCATCAGGGGTAAGGAACACAAGGCTGAGGTATCTGAGTCAGAGAGGGCTGAAGATAATTCCACTTGGCCATCAGGTGTGAAAGTGATTGAAGCCTGTAGGCGGGAAAAAGTACATCAGCACCTAACAGGTTAATGGGACATGTGGATGACACCACAAAACGGGCAAGCAGACTAGGGCAGCTGCCAACCCGCAAAGGAGTAGTTAATGGGCTTTGTCTTGGAAGACCATCCACTCCCACACAGGAGACATCAATATTGGACAAAAAGGAAGAATCAGGCAGGTCTTGTTCTCGCAGAACACTTCGGGCTGCACCTGTATCAACAAGGAATGTGGTGGGGTGGCCTTCAATGGGTAAAGGTACAGTGGCTAATGCCCCCCCTTGTTCCCCTGCAGATACTGCCATAACAGGGGTTAATGATACAGGCTTGCCAATATCTTAGTCTTCCTGGGCTGAATCAGGTGAAGGAGGTGCTGGGGCCTTTATGACAGATTTAGGCCTGTTTGATCTTTGGGGCTTAAGGGGTGCAGGACAGTCACTCCTAAAATGGCCTTTTTCTCCACAGTTGAAGCAGATTCCATCTGCAGGCTTAGTACCTTTGGGGATGGGTGGACGTGAAACCATAAGGGGAGTGGGATGGGGTCTCCTTGGAACCTGTGCGGCTTCTAAGCCTCTGCCAACTAGGAGCAGCTTATCAAGGGGAACCACTCTATACTCTGGGCGGGCAGCAATAATACCCTTACCTATAGAGTCCTTGATGCCTTGGACAAAGGCACCGGAAAGCATCTGAGCGTGTATTTTATTACCGAGCTCAAACCCTAGGTCAGTGAACACTTGGAAAAGTCTAGCATGAAATCTTTCTACAGTTTCACCTTTCTCCTGAATAATGTCGTTAAGGCCTGCTGCTAAATCTGCAAGCTTACTGTTTTGGGTTCAGTGAGGAAATGGCGGCCATGTTGGATGTGGGCATAGTGTGGGCAGGTGTAAGAGGGGCTGGCTGCATGACTATGGGAGGCACAGGGGAGATGGATGAATAGGGCAGAAGTGACGTCAGTTTGGGAGCGTACGTGACTGTAGATTATGGTAATTAGGTGGAGGTCACGGGACTGGCTGTGCCAACCTCCTTTTGTGCTAGGCTGACGTACTTTCTTTTAGGGTGTTTCAACTTTACACTATATCATGTTTAATAAAATAAATCAGAGAAGCAACATTCTGTTCTGCAAAAATGAAATACTAAACTATGAACGGACTCTCTAGAAACATGTAGTTTAAGATAGCTTGATGAAAAATAGACTCACGGAATTCAAACAATTTACCTACAGCCATTAATCACTTTTCCTCTTCACAATCTAACTTAACAACTTTGCACATTCCCTCTATCCACATTGCATAGTATTGCAACAAATCACACTTGCCTTTACATTTTTAACTCGTCCAAATAATTCTCTATTCCTGCATCAGATTCATTCCTAACCTTCGTAATCAACACTGAGCTACATCCCCGACTCCCTATCTTATACACCAGTCTTGGAGAAAATACTTTGCACCGCGAAAGGAAATACAGCCTCAGAAAGGTGGAATGTATTCTTGTGAGCTAGTCTCCCACACGATCCTCACTGCCTTATCACAAAACACAAAATATATATATATATATATATATGAAGCGCTACGGAATCTGTTGGCGTCATATAAATGGCACAACTTCTATTAAAATAACAAAATACACAATTAGAATATTTTCTAGCAAAAATTCCATTGCTAAGTCTTATCAGTAGTTCTGAATAACTCTACGGAACACAAATCTGAATCGCACTGAATCGCGACCACGCCCCCCCCCCACACCCCCTCCTCCCTCCTCTCTCTAGGAGGAGAGAGGGAGAGAAACAAGAGGGACTGCAAGCATGAAATTTTAACCATGTCAGTGCTGGAAAGACAGTTACGTTATAGTAACAAGACAGAAGGACAATTATAATATAACCAGGCTTCTGCTGTACGGACTAAATCATGATCTGAAAGCTTTCCCTTCTTCTCTGTCAGTAACTTACGCCAGCTCTCTGGCTGCAATCTGCCGCACGGAGGTACGGTAATTCCACACACTTTAGCAATCTTATCAACTTTCTTAACCATCTCTTCCCCTTCTCTATCCTCTACCACATCACACGCGAATCATCCCTTACTGGGCTTTCCTAATATCTGTCCCAGATATATATAGAGAGAAAGAGAGACAGAGAGAGAGAGACAGAGACAGAGACAGAGAGAGAGAGAGAGAGAGAGAGACAGAGACAGAGAGACAGGAGGGGGAAGTGTAAATAGTACAGAGAGTAAGACAAAAGTAAACACAGGAATCTGTGTGACAGACAATTTAAGACATTTCAAGTAAAATACAGTGCATGCATCACAGTTCAAATAAGTTCAACAGTTCAAACAGGGTTAACAAAAATCCCTTTCCTTACACGTGTGGCAAAAGCCACCTAACTCAATCCCGTAGTACACCTGCAGACCCTCCCGCAAGTATCACTACCACGTGGTAATGGAGACAGCAATACCAGCCTGAATCCACCTGCCACAAAAGTTAAACTGGAACACCCAGCGTCAGCGCTCGAGGCTGCAGAGGTTCCTAAAAGGAGTAAACAGGCAAACAGAAGATCCCCAGGAAAACTTCCACAGATCCACCCCCCTTTTTCCTTACTACCACAGCCACGTGGTACCTAAAAGGGGTAAACAGGCAAATAAACAAATAAAACTACCCGGGCACAAAAAATAAGGACAAATCAGTAAGAGCACTCCCAGATAACAGATAGTCAGTATGTGCAGATAAAAGTAAATATCAACAAGTAAGGTGTGGGGTCTCTGGGCAAGATATTACCTGACTTTGATGACCTCTAGGGAACCGATCACAGACTGGGGCAGGTCAATCCCAGGGGCTGGAACATACCGGGGTGCTGCAGACTCAACCGTGTAATCGGAGGTGATCAATCTCCCTTCCTTCCCCTAGGATCCATCCGCCCCACGTCTTTCTCGGACGGCTACCCTAGCAGGGCATAACCCAAAGCCCCACGTTGGGCGCCAGCTGATAAGGGAATCTTTTAAGCAAACAAAGAAGTTTGAATGACTATCTGTTCCTGTCCAAATTAGAGATGTTTAAATTGCGTATACGCAGAAGTAAATTCACACTGACACACGGAGTTCAGGTTAAAAGCTCTTCAGGAAATTTATTAGCATCTGAACAAAGCAGGCTTGCAAGTCCTTTTTAAAGGTAGAATTACATCATTGTAAAATCAAGATAAAAAGTGAGGAAACATTGTCAATTGGCTAAGAGAAGTGGTTAGTTAAATGCCCTCCCTGTTGGGTGTTACGTCTTACATCATAACTGACGTCATAAAGTTCTCCTCCAGATTTCAGCGCCATCTTGCTAGCACGAGGAGTTCTTTCGATGGGAGGGGGCATTTTGGCAGCTATCCATAAAGAGTAGCTGGTACCTTTAGTCTTTCAAGGTTAGTATCCTCAGTATTCTCATGGCCTCTTTGGCAATTATACACTCTATCAATACTATCTGCTACAGTGTGTTCTTTGAATCAGAAGATTCTAGCATTTTCTGCTGACATGCTGTTTCTACGAACAAAGGAATCTTGTAAAGTTGAAACTACGAGGCATGAGAGCTGAATATGAGAATATAGTATTAAAAGGGGCCCAGTAAGGATTATATAGTTTATAAGGGGCCTAATAATGGATATAAGTTATAAGGGGTTAATAATTCTACAACAGGCCCATAAGGGGTTATTTGTGTTTGGAATTGGCCCCCTCCAGTGGAGGGAAGGAGCGAAGGCGCACCGCTCGTAATTAAACGCCCTGTAGTCAGCCCGTTTTATTTTGGTTTGGAGTTAGGCTGGGTCCTGTGTAAATAGCCCAAGCCGGACACCGGTGTCTTGTCTAGACTAGCGTTCTAGGGTGTATATTTCGTTCGCTAGGTCGGAGGGACCGGGAGACTAAGCGGCGCCTGTGTAAATTCGGTTCGCTAGATCTCAACCTATCTTGGCTAAGTGGGAAGGCGTGTAAATTTGGAACCCACTAGACTTTTGATAGAGTATATAGACTAAGAGGGTACTGTTGTAATTTCCGCCCTCTAGTTCGCTATATGTGGTGCTTCGGCAGAGATGGCTAACCAAAACGGATGTAAATAGTTTTAGGTAGTCCATCAAGGTACTGGCCAATAGATTAGTTGGGAATTGTAAATGTGTTAAAGATTGTTGTAGTAGAGTGTATATCTTGCTAGATAGCGTGAGCTCTGCCGTCTAGCGAGAGTGTGAATAGTGTGTAACTGTATTATAGCGCACGGTACCATAACCATGTATAATTACTAATACTGTAAATAACTACTAATAACTGTCGTCTATGTTGTATGTTTAACACCATAACCACTACTAATTGAACTGTGACTTTAAATTGTACTCTAACCAATGCTAACCGTACTGTAACTACTGTTTGTAAAGACGATGTTACTGGGGTGTGTTATAGACGGGTAATTCAGATATTGAGAATTATAGCGTGGGTGACTGTATAGTTTCGCCAAAGGGTACAGTAATAGTTATTTAGTGACTGGTGTAACAGCTGTGTGTGTACGGGAATTCCCTGTGTGTTTTGTTGTGTGTGTTTCGCCTAGTAACTGTACCACATGGTGCTGTTGCCAAGGTAACGGGTGTGACCGTTGGAAGTGTGTTTTGTTTGGTTTCTGTTGGAGACGACGCTTCATTGTTAGTATGGGTGCGTCAGATTCAACGGTTATGGATCCCTTAGGATGTATGTTAAAAAACTTTAAAAAGGGATATAATGTGTATGATTTTGGGGTAAAGATGTCTCCAACACGCCTGACTACTTTATGTACTAGGGAATGGCCTACTTTGGTGGCTGCATGGCCACCACGTGGCAGTTTGGATCCTAATCTGGTGCAGCGTGTACACGTGGCTGTATCAGGTAGGCCTGAACTTTACAGCCAGTTTCCGTACATTGACTGTTGGAAGCAGGCCGTAAATGACTTGCCAAAATGGATCCGGGTATGCCACGAGGAACAATGTCCCCTCATGGTGGCCAGAACTCGCTTGTCCACTAAGGCCGTAATTACACCCATTTTGGACACGCCCCCTGAGTCAGAGATCCCTATGCCGCCCCCTTACTCCTCCTCCACAGGAAGAGGAGGTGCTGTTGGTAACACTACTCCCCTTGCCCCGTTGTCCCCACCTACCCCCTCCTCTAGCTCAGAGTCCAGCCCTCTTGTTTTAAACCCTCCCCTTCCGGTACCTACCTCTGTTAACCCCACCTATCCAGATTTGACGTCATTTCTAGTTCCTGGTCAGGGTCCTCCCAGCCCGGCCCGGAATATTTTACTTACTGACCTCCCCTTCAGTAAAGAAAAAGTGTCCCCTTCCCCTCGTCTCACTACCCCTCGACCGGAACCCGTAACCGACATCCCTCAACGAAGCCCCATACTAACCCGACAACTGACCGGTACCCTCCAACCTTGACATTATCAAATGCCTCTCCGACTGACACCTGGCCCGACACATATTAACGGTGATGGCCAGTTACAACACGCTGATCCCGTCTTTGTTTATGTTCCCTTCACTACAACTGATCTATTTAACTGGAAGACCCATAATTCCTCTTACACCGATAAACCTCAAGCCATGACAGACTTGATTACCTCCATTATCCAGACACATAATCCCACTTGGGCCGATTGCCAGCAATTGCTTATGACATTGTTTAATAACGAGGAAAGGACACGGATAAACCAAGCGGCAATTAAAGCGCTGGAAGAAGTGGCCCGTACACAAAATCAGGCCAACCCAGCAGCATGGGCCGCAGCCCATTATCCAAATGCTGATCTGGAGTGGAATGTCAATGGCGCAGACATGGCCCATTTAAAAGCATACAGGGACGCTATTATTGCTGGCATGAAAGCCGGATGGAAAAAGGCGATTAATATGTCTAAGACGGCTGAGGTATTGCAGAAATGTGATGAATCGCCCAGTGCCTTTTATGATTGATTACTGGAGGCATACCGGTTGTATACCCCCTTTAATCCAGAGGCTATAGGAAGTGTATAGGGGAACCGAGAAAGGCGAGAATAAGTGGAATAGAGAGCCGTTAAGTAGGAACCAATGTGTGTATTGTAGGGAAGAAGGGCATTGGAGAAGTGAGTGTCCACAGAGGGAATAATATGAGAGAGATAGACCAAGGGCAGGATATAGCAGTAATTATAGAGGCAGAGCAAGAGGAAGAGGAGGCCCTGGAGGAAATAGTGGGAATAATAGAGGTAGCGTTAGTGGGGATAGGTATTACCCAGCAGCGCAGAGACCCAGAGAGAGAGAAGATAGGGACTTTGTAGGTTTGGCTGACACTGTCATGGATGACTATTGATACCGACCGGGCTCCATCCCCCTTGGCCGAGCGGAGCCTATGGTCGATTTAGCAATAGGGGGAAAAAGGAGTTCTTTCATGATCGATACTGGTGCCGAACATTCTGTGGTGACTGACCTAGTCGCTCCTCCTTCAGGAAGAACTATCACCGTAATAGGAGCAACTGGAAGGAGTGCCGCTAAACCGGTTCTTAAATGTCGACTCTGTCGTACACTGTCGTACACTGGGAGGCCACGTAGTAAAACATCAGTTCATTTACATGCCTGAATGTCCAGTCCAACTGCTAGGGCGAGATTTGTTGTCGAAATTACAAGCACAGATAACATTTCTGCCTGACGGAACAACATCCTTGAAGTTCAATGGACCCTCAGGTATAATGACAATATCAGTACCAAAGGAAGAAGAGTGGCGACTTTATACAGTGTTGACCAGCCAAAACCCTAGGAGTGATGAATCCTTGTTTAATGTACCAGGAGTATGGGCAGAGAATAACCCACCAGGACTTGCTCGCAATATCCCACCTATTCGGATTGAACTAAAGCTTGGGGTTTATCCAGTGAGCTTAAGACAATATCAACAAAAGGCAAAGAAGAACATACAGTCTTATTTGGATAAGTTCATAAGGTATGGTATCCTAAAATTCTGTACTTCCCCCTGGAACACCCCATTGTTGCCTGTTCAAAAGCCCGGGACAGATGAGTATCGCCCTGTGCAGGACTTGAGAGCAATCAATGATGCGGTAGTAAGTATACATCCAGTTGTGCCCAATCCCTATAACCTGCTTGCTTTAATTCCGGGTGGGGCTACTTACTTCACAGTTTTAGACCTCAAAGATGCCTTCTTTTGCCTTCGAATTGCTACAGAAAGCCAGTGTATCTTCGCATTCCAATGGGAAAATGCTGTAACGGGCTCGAAACGCCAGATGACTTGGACAAGATTGCCCCAAGGGTTTAAGAATTCACCTACCCTATTTGGTTCAGCATTAAGTCAGGACTTACTAGATTTCAAGTCCATCCCAGGAGAATGTGTACTATTACAATACGTAGATGATTTGTTGATAGCGGCAGTTACAAGAGAGATATGTCAGCAAGCAACACATGATCTACTGCACATTCTTTGGAAGGCAGGATACAAGGTGTCCAGGAAGAAAGCTCAGTTGTGTCAGCCAACTGTCAAGTATCTGGGATTCCATATCTCTGAAGGTCAAAGGATAATGGGGCAAGAGAGAAAAGAAGCTGTTTGCCAAATACCAACACCCAAGAATAGAAGACAAGTGCGAGAGTTCTTGGGGGCAGCAGGCTTCTGTAGGATATGGATTCCCAGTTATGCGATATTGGCGAAGCCCCTCTATGCAGCTATAAAAGGCACAGAACACGATCCCTTCCTGTGGACTATTGAACAGCAGAAGGCATTTGAAGATGTTAAGAAGGCATTGATGAGCGCCCCAGCATTAGGTCTACCTGATCATACACGTCCATTCTACTTATACGTACACGAGCAAAGAAGAATGGCTGTGGGAGTACTGACACAGTACTTGGGATCATGGCAACGACCTGTTGCATATATGTCCAAACAACTGGATGCAGTGGCCAGTGGTCTTCCACCTTGTCTAAGAGCCGTAGCTGCCGCCGCCCTGCTGGTAGCTGAAGCTGATAAGCTCACTCTAGGTCAGGAACTCTATGTGCGAGTCCCGCATGCAGTACAGACGTTGCTAGACTATAAAGGCAATCATTGGTTTAGCAATAGCCGCATGACTAAGTATCAAGCTATGTTATGTGAAAACCCGAGAGTGCATCTAGAGACTGTTAATACCTTGAATCCAGCTACCCTTTTGCCACAACCTACTGAGAGTCAACATGATTGCCTGGAGGTGATGGATGAAGTGTTTTCAAGTAGACCGGACCTTCGTGATTTTCCCATCCAGAACCCTGATGTCCAGTACTATACGGACGGCAGTAGTTATATGAAAGAAGGGATTCGCTATGCAGGATATGCAGTGACAACCATAGACAAGGTGATAGAAGCTCGGCCATTGTCAAAAGGAACATCGGCACAGAAGGCAGAACTAATCGCACTCACACGAGCGTTACAATTGGCTGAAGGTTTGAGGGTGAACATCTACACGGACTCCAAGTATGCGTTCTTAACCACTCATGCCCATGGAGCTTTGTATAAAGAAAGAGGACTACTGAACTCAGAGGGTAAAGAAATCAAATGCGCAGCTGAGATATTACAACTCTTGGAAGCCGTGTGGGAACCGAAAGAAGTTGGAATCATACATTGTCGAGCGCATCTGAAAGGTGATGGTGATGTAGTAAAAGGAAACCGGATGGCAGATAATGCAGCCAAGCGTGCCGCTGAATCAGGACAACAGGAGTATGTGGAACATATAGCTGCTCTTATACCGACCCCTCTGTCTCAATGGACTCCAGTTTATACAGCTCAAGAAGAAAAATGGTTAAAGACTGAAGCTGGGAAGTATTTGGAGAACAATTGGTATCAGTTAGAAGATGGAAGAATAGTTATTCCAGCATCGCTAGCCGTAGAAATTGTCCAGAATTATCACAATGGGACACATTCCGGGAGAGAGAGTATGGAAGAATCTCTTAGGAAGCATTTCTACATACCAAGATTGTCCAATTTGACTCAAGCCATTGTACGAAGATGTGTGTTGTGTGCCAAGAACAACGCAAGGCAAGGTCCAGTGAAACCACCGGGAGTCCAGTATATGGGAGGACTCCCTATGTCCGATCTCCAAATAGACTATACGGTAATGCCTAAATCCGTCGGACATCGTTACCTACTAGTAGTTGTGTGTACCTACTCAGGTTGGGTAGAAGCATGTCCCACTCGTACAGAGAAAGCAGGAGAAGTTGTGCGATTTCTGTTGCGGGAAATAATACCCCGATATGGACTACCATGTTCTATAGGATCGGATAATCCAGCCTTTGTTCACCAGTGCCTACAACAACTGACTCATATGCTTGGTATTACGTGGAAACTTCATACGGCATATAGGCCTCAGAGCTCGGGGAAAGTGGAAAAGATGAACAGAACTATTAACAACCAATTGGCAAAGATGTGTCAAGAAACTCAACTTAAATGGAATGTTATTTTGCCAATAGCTCTGTTGCGCATTCGTAGTACACCTACCAGAAGGATGGGTCTCTCACCTTTTGAAATTATGTATGGGCGTCCACCTCCCGTACTTGGTAACTTAAGGGGGGATTTGAGTCAGTTGGGAGAAGGAATTACCCGGCAGCAGGTTGTAGAGTTGAGTAAAACTATGGAGGAGGTACAGAAATGGGTACAAGATAGATTACCTGTGAATATTTATCCACCTGTCCATTCTTATCATCCAGGAGATCAAGTATGGATAAAGGAGTGGAACAGTGTACCGTTGGGGCCAAAGTGGAGGGGTCCTTATGTTGTTCTTTTGTCTACCCCTACAGCTATAAAGGTGGCCGAAGTGACTCCGTGGATTCATCACTCCAGGGTTAAACCAGCAGCAGTAGATTCTTGGCAAGTTACACCAGATCCTGAGAATCCCTGCAAGATCCGGTTGAAGCGTGCAACTCAGTCGGAGTGACGAGGAACTATTGGGACTTCTAAAGCAATCAAAGAGATCAGCAAGTAGGTGTTTTGACGGCCATAATAAAGCCTGACCACCTACCTACGTTACATAGTCAGAGTGTCTTGAAGGGACCTCTGTGAAGGGAAGAGAGGACTTGAAGGACTCCATTCCCTGCAGCCCTTACATCCTGGAAGCTGAGGTGCCATCGCACGGTCGAAGAATGAGGACAAAGATGTCAGGAGTGATGTGTTTTATAATGTATATATGTGTGTTTTTAATTATTCAGGAAGGTAGAGGTACCGACACACCAGGCTGTGAGGTTTGCATTAAGACTACAAAGACAGGTAATCATATTTCCCAGACCCTTATTTGGCATTCACAATATGAGTGTAAAGGACATGTATCTAAGTGTAGATACTTGGGAATAGATTATAGTGTATGCCATTCTCCAGGTGTTTTGCTATTTGATGCATGTAAGGCGATATCAGGTGTTAGAAAACCGTGGAATGTATGTGGCGATCTTAAATGGGAAAGAACTTATGGGTCTAACGATAAGTATATTTGCCCCAGTAGTAAGAACAAATACATAGATCCAAAATGTCCAAATAAAGATTATAATTATTGTCCATATTGGTCCTGTGTAGGGTGGGCAACTTAGTAACAATCATATCCTTATCTACTGTCTGTCCCTAAGTTGCCTACCAAAGCATATTGTAAGTCTATGGAGTGTAACCCAGTCCATATACCTATCAATGACCCAGAACTATTTATAGATAGGTTTGGAAATTTATTTGGTTCCAGATATATGGAACAGGGTTGGATCCTGGGACAATACTATTTATAGGGATAGAGAGCGATACTGTGGCCACCCAAACTCATCAGGTCTTCCATTCCTTCTATGAGGAGATGAGTGTGGAAAATAAGATCCCCCATAATGCTAAGAACTTGTTTATTGATCTAGCCGAGAGTATTGCTGGTAGTCTTAATGTAACCAACTGCTATGTGTGTGGAGGTACTAATATGGGAGACCAATGGCCATGGGAAGCAAAGGAGGTAATGTATTCCGGTTCTGAGACAGTTGAACAGTTAATATCTTCTCAAACTGATTATCAAGTGAGTGTTAGAGGTAAATCTGAGTGGCGATTAAAGACCTGCATTATAGGTTATGTTTGCATAGCAAGGAAAGGAATAATGTTTAATACATCTGTAGGAGAATTTACTTGTCTAGGGCAAAAATCTTATGATGATGATGATACAAAGGATACAACTTGGTGGTCAGCTTCAAATGTCTCAGAACCACCTAATCCGTTTGCAAGTTATACCAATTTAAAGGATGTATGGTTTGAATTATCTGCTACATCTAGTTGGAAAGCCCCAGCAAATTTGTACTGGATCTGTGGTAAGAAGGCCTATTCGGAGTTACCACAGGACTGGGAAGGGGCATGTGTGTTAGGTATGCTCAAACCATCCTTCTTCTTGTTGCCAATTGAAACAGGAGAGACTTTGGGAGTTAAAGTATATGATGTGAATCATAGGAAGAAAAGGGGACCCCTTTTGGCCTCCCCAGCGTATTATAGATTATTATGGGCCAGCTATGTGGGCAGAAGATGGTACTTTTGGATATAGAACCCCAATATATATGCTCAACCGCATTATAAGGTTACAGGCAGTGGTTGAGATAATTACCAATGAGACATCGCAAGCGCTCAATCTCCTAGCGAAACATAATACTAGGATGAGGACAGCCGTTTACCAAAATAGATTAGCCTTGGATTACCTATTGGCAGTAGAGGGAGGTGTATGTGGGAAGTTTAATTTAAGCAATTGTTGTCTTCAAATAGATGATGAAGGGCAAGCAATAGCTGAGCTTACTAGCCATATGGTTAAACTAGCACATGTGCCTACTCAAGTATGGAAAGGGTATAATCCGAGTAGTTTAAATCAAGGAGAACAGGTACAGGAAGAGGAATGCTGAGGGATTCGTATCTTTAGAGAGTCGCAAAGTCTAGTCTGGTTTGTGGCAACTTGAGGTGTAAGCAAACCCTGATTAAGTGATGCATCTGGGATTATGAAATATCAGAAGCATCAAAGGGAGGAATGTGGTGGAATCTCAGTAAAAATAAATTTACTAGGACAAGATTGCCACGTGGTATGTGCACTTGCATATGTTGATGTACCAGTTAAGTCAGTTACACGTAGCTAAGATACAATCAGTAGTGTAAGGAGCATAAGTAGGAATACAGGATACACGAGTATTTCCCCTCCTCCATTGTGCTGGGCAAGCCATGTGGTCAAACAGGAATTTAGTCTCTATTCGGTTGATTAGATAAGAGTATGTGTAGGTTGAACTGATTATAGGAGGAGCTACATGCCTATATAAGGGACCTACACTGTATGATCAGGGCTCAGACTTTGCTGTTTTTTGGTGACATTAGTCCCTCTGAGTCCCGGTCGGTGAATCGAATAAAGAATCTGTTCCTTCCTGAAGAAACCTGTGTCCATCTCTCTGTGCTTGGCTTCCGTCAGTTTCTCCGGTATCACTATCATGAGGTCATTCCGGTGGGATTCCCTCAGGATTGATGATAAGGAGTATGTGCAGGCTTGTTCCGTTTGTGCGGTTTCCAAAGTGACTCAAAATCCCTTGTGGCTCGTTACAACCTCTTCCTATTCCTGAGATCCCATGGTCCCACTTGTCAATGGACTTCATTGTTGAACTTTTTAGTTACAACGGTTATACCACCATTCTCATGGTTGTGGACCGTTTTTCTAAAATGGCTAATTTTATTCCTCTCAAGAAATTGCCGTCATCTCAAGACCTGGTACTAATCTTTATACGAGAAATTGTCCGTCTGCATGGCATTCCTCACAATATAGTATCTGACAGAGGTTCTCAGTTTGTGTCTCGGTTTTGGAGGGCCTTCAATAAACAATTAGGGATTGAATTGTCTTTTTTATCCTCTTACCACCCCCAGACCAATGGTACAGTTGAGAGGGCTAACCAGTCCTTGGAATTATATTTGCGTTGTTTCGTTAAGACAATTGGTCGGAATTACTACCATGGGCCGAGTTTGCTAGAAACAATGAAAACTAGAAAACCATAACTCCTGGGCTTAGTCCATTTTTTGTTAATAATGGCCAGCATCCTACCGTCCTACCATTTTTTAGGGCAGAGGCACACCCCCTGGGTGGAACACAGGGACACAAACCAATGGGAACAATAATTAACACAGGAACACTCCCACATACAGTCAGCAATCCCTCCCCTCTGCCTGTGATATAATTAAGCTAGCTAATGGAATAACTCAATTATCCACAGGCAGAAAATATTAAGTTCAGAAACACCCCAAAACTCAAACACCCCAAAACACGAATTCTGTGGAAGTCACATTTGACCGACCGCACTCTTGATTTCATGCCCAAAAGAGTTCCAGAGAATTAGACTGGCCACAAAGCTTCTTATCCACATAATGTATAAATTGCACAAACTGATCTGTTCGTGCATTACTCCATTGGATGTGTCTCGTGCGGTAGATTGTTCTCAAGAAATAGTGCTCTGTTCGTGTGGATTTTAGCCGAATGCATGAAGGTGGAAGTCCCAGCGGTGTTCATGCCTTTGAGTGTCCGATTTTAGTTCTAGGCGTCCAACGACAAAACACCCCTGAGCGCATTCGGCTAAACAAAATGGCCGCTGCCACACGTTCGTTCATACAAACGACTACCACCCAGACGTTCGTCAATTAAGCTGCAGTTAACCACAGCTTTCTGGGTGGTTAACAAGCAGCACACTCCACATGCAGGGTGGTCGGTCGTTCGGCAGTTTGTTAGTCTGCTTCAATAACATTATCCTGGCTGTAATAGTAGTTTAATTCACCGAACCAATCCACGAATACACAAGGGAGAATATATTGACAAGGGGAAGTCCAGGGACGTGTCCTTTGTAGAAAATAAAATATCAGAAAGGAGAACCACACCATAATCAATGTAGGGAAGGGAAAGCCATCATAATTACTGCAATCACAGAGGGGTTTTGTTACATGGCTCCCTCCTTGTGGGACACTCTGGCAGACCCGGCTTGACCCCTTTTCGGGGCAACTTGGGGCTGTCCAGACTCTGTTATTCGGGATTGAGGTCAGTCTGCCGAGATAATCCATTTGCGTTGCCATTCTGCTTGCCGGGCCGGTACTGGATGGTAAAGTTGTAAGGGTTGGAGTGCCAAGTTCCATCTCAGTAGCCGGTCATTGTCTCCTGCAACACGGTTTAGCCACACAAGCGGATTATGGTCTGTAACCAGTGTGAACTTCTGTCCGTACAAATAGTGAGTCAATTTATTTAAGGCCCACACCAGGGCTAAGCTCTCCTTCTCCACTGCCATATAGCTGACCTCACGAGGGAGAGGTTTTTAACTAATGTAATGCGCCTGGCTTAAAACTGCCCCCAGTCCGAACATTGAATCTGAATGAACAATAAATCATTTGTTAGGGACTGAGGCAGCCAGGATAGCAGTATGAACTATTGCAGTCTTAAGGGCTTCACAGTTGGGAGACCACAGGTTTTTCTTGGTCAGGTCAGTCAGGGGTTTGGCATTGGCACTATAGTCGGGGACAAAGCATCTGAAATACCTAGCGGTGCCCAGGAAGGCCAGGACTTGGGTCTTGGTGCGAGGGGTGGGCCAGTTAGTGACAGCCTCAATTTTAGCAGGCTCAGGTTGCTGTTTCCCACACCCCACCTGGTGTCCCAGGTACTGGACCTCACCCATCCCAAAATGGCATTTGTCTGGTTTCAGAGTCAGGCCAGTGGCCCGAATCTGATCCAGTACTGTTCCTACGTTCCCAGGACTCACTATAGATCACGATGTCATCCAGGTACGCACAAGCGAAATCCTGGAAGCCATCAAGGAGTCTATCCACCAAGCGCTGGAACGTGGCTGGGGCATTTTTCATCCCGAATGGTATGACTTTGAAGTGGTACATATAGAGTGTGTAGGGAACTGCACTCACTCCCATCAGTCTGAGCCAGGGTGCTCTAGCTGTACCAAAACCAAACACCAGATTCCCAAAGTAGTAGAATAAAAGGCAAAAAGGTCCAGGCACTCCTTGGTTCAAAATACGCACTTTGTTAGAACCACAGAAACGTTTCGACCATCTAGGTCTTTTTCAAGCTTGAAAAAGACCAAGATGGTCGAAACGTTGCTGTGGTTCTAACAAAGTGCCAATTTTGAACCAAGGACTGCCTGGACCTTTTTTCCTTTATTCTTTAAACTGGTACAAGCCAAACGGGGTGACAAATGCCGACTTGGGGATAGCCTCCTCGGCTAGGGGAATTTGCCTATAACCCTTACAGAGGTCAATGGTGGTTAGGTAGTGTCCCCTGGCTATGCGATCCAAGAGCTCACCTACAAGAGCTCATTTAACTTGCTGTAGTCCACACAGAATCGGGTGGTACCATCTTTCTTGGGCACCAATACTACAGGAGATGCCCAGGGGCTAAGGGTTCAATTACCCCTAACCGCAGCATCTCATGAATTTCCTTCCACATGCCCTCTCTGACTGCTTCAGGGATGCGGTAAGGGGTTGTCGGAGTGGGGCTTGTCTAGGGGTTTCGACTCTGTGGGTCGTGAGAGTAGTGTACCCAGGCTCCTGGGAGAAAGTAAGGCTCTTTGCCTGTAATAGGGCGTTTAACCGTTATCTCTCAGTGGGAGCGAGTTTGTCCCCTAACTGGACCTGGCTAAGGAGATCAGTGGGTGACCCCTTCTCTAAAAGGTCAGGTAGGGGCAGGTTGTCAGGGTTGTGGGGATATTTATGGGATAATAATGTAAACAGAGAGAATTACCCACTAATTTAATTCTCAGATCCCTAATCGTTATCGTTATAAGTGAAATGTATAACCATATACCGGTAATTAAAAATCACAAATTGTTATAAAAATAGATATTTATTTCTTAACAATTTAAATAATAATGATGAGTAACATGCATGATAATAATCAATGGAATTAGAGTATAACATGAATATGTAATACAATATGGCAATAATAATTAATATGCAGTATAAAAACAATATGCAATACAATAGGCAATTTACTTCCTGGTTAGTACAGCATAGACTCCATTAGCTGTCAAGACTGATTTACGACTCTTTCTTTACAGCGAAGGAAACAAAGTTTTACGGAGACAGAGCATTCCTTAGAGCTGCAGTAAAACTTTCTGGCAGAAGTAACCCTTTCAATGCTGGTTAGACCTCCTAAGTAGTTAAGATCTACTCCTATGTAATTTTAATAAATAACATTTAACCAGTCATCAACCATTTCCTTGATTTTATCCAATGAGAGAAATCTACTATGTTATATTAGCTGATATTTTAATTAATTGTCTAAATAGATATTTTATCTTATTTTAGAGCCAATCAATACAGCTGGATAAATGGTCATGATATGCTAACGTGATATTAATCACACAAATACATTAATGGCTATATTAATCCCAGCTGCAGATGGGATGCTATAACCATATATATATTCTTTAATAATTAAGATTTCTAAATATGAAATCTAATCACGATTTATCCAGTCATATATCATGCTATTAATTTTAATTAATTTAAATTAATTAATTAAATGCCTGTATATTTACCAGTTAAGTAGATATTTTCTCATCAGATATCCTCAGGTAGCTAAGTGTCAAGGAATGTTTCTCTCTCTTGCTCTGCATGGAGTGTAAGAGTTTCTTGGTTACTCTGATCGCCCGATTCTGCCTGGATCTCTCTGAATCTCCCGAGAGTGTTGTAATGTCTCTCTCTTCAATCTTTGAATTTTTCACTCTTCCCTTGTCTTAACTTTTTAAAGGGGAAATTCCTCTAAGTGATAGCCAATCACAAATGTGGGGTGTGGTTGCCTTCTAGGTAATCATTTTAATATTTGGACTCTAGATGGCAGTATTGTTCCACTACACATACCTATCCAGGAAAGAGTTAACTTTTCCTGGTGGCTATTTTTGACATCATTTACGTTATCTTTATGTATGCCCTAACTCAAATCTTCTGTCAGATCAAGAGGATTTCTTCAGACTGTCCAGACTATGCGTCTGCAAATTCTGCTATAATTCCTAAAATTGATAGTTTGTGAACTAAGTTTCACCTTAAACTATAATGGGACGTTGTACAATATCGAAAGTAAAATTTAATTATTTAATCCTCTGTCACCCAGGTCTGGGTTTAGAATTTATTCTTATTCCATTCGCAATTAGACAGTCTGTCCACCCCCATTCTCAATGTCTTATCTATTTGCTCGGGCAAAGCAGTCAGTTTTAGAGAAAGGAAAGAAATTCTGTGTCTCTTTTGTTAGCTTGAAGATACAAAATGGAGTCTGGTCTGTTTAGATTGACTTCAGAATATACACTTTGTACTTCTATCATAGCACAAAATGTCTGCCGATATAAATACCCTGACAGGGTCCTCGGTAGCAGGGCTACATACAGCGGCTATATCCTCGGGTCTCTCAACGTACTCTTTTAACATGTTAATATGAAGAGCTAGCTTTAGCCTCTCATCTTTGCAACTGGCGATTACATACGTTGTGTCGCACAGTTTCTCTATCACCTTATAGGGGCCTTGCCAGGAAGCCTGCAGTTTATCCTGCTTAACGGGATTCAGTACTAGGACCTTTTGTCCTATATAGAAAGTATGTAGTCGGGCACTCCTATCATACCACACTTCCTGTCACCCTTTGTCTTTGACTTTCTGAGCCAGCTGCTCCATGCGGTCCCCAAGCTTAATTACGTATGCTAGGATGGGGGTCCCTTTACTCTCTGTTTCCCCCTCCCAGTGCTCCCTGATGAGATCAAGGAGCCCTCGCACCTTTCTCCCATATAAGAGCTTGAAGGGGGAAAACCCAGTTGATTCCTGCGGTACCTCCCGATAGGCAAAAAGGAGGTGCGGTAGGAATCGCTCCCAGTCTCTGTATTCGCTGGTGAAAGTCTTGAGCATTTGCTTCAAGGTTCCATTAAAGCGCTCACAGAGACAGTCTGGGGATGGTAGGGTGAACTAAGTAGCGATTTAATACGGCAGACCTTCCACAGCTATTGGGTCAGTTCTGCAATAAATTGTGTGCCTCTGTCTGAGAGGATTTCCTTGGGAAACCATACCCAGGAGAAAATCTGTACCAGAGCGTTAGCCACAGTGCCTGCCTGTATATTCGACAGAGCCACTTCCTCTGGATAGAGAGTCGCGTAGTCCACCACGGTAAGTATATACTTCTTACCGGATGTGAGCCTTGGGGTGATCCCCTCGTTTCCCCACTCACTAGCATACATCGCATGTTCGGCAGTAATCTCGCACATCAGCGTGTACCCCAGGCCAGAAGAAGGTCTGGGTTAGGCAGTGTAAGGTACGAGTGACTCCCAAGTGTCCGGCCAAGGGAATGTCGTGCCCGACCCTAAGAATTTCCCTTCTATATTTGCAGGGCACTACTAACTGGCGTTTTTGGTAGAGGTTCTGTCCTGCCTGTTCCGTGACTCGGTACAGCTTCTTGGAGTCCCACATGAAAACTTAGTTTTCCAATCCCCTAGCCCCTGTCTCTGCCTTTTCCTGTATTTCCGGCTCCCCAGTCTAGGTGAATGCGGGCAGTAGGCAGGCGAAATACGTCTCCCCCAGCCACTCAAACAGCTACGGCTTGGCCCATAGGCTTATGGGCTGGAACCAAGTGCCTATTGTAGCGAAAGCCACTTCGCCACTGTGGTTTGGAGGGGGCTGCTTGCCCGCCTCGTACCCTGTGACTACGGTCCCTGGGCGATTTGGCCCTTTATGCACGGTATTTGGGCATACTGTGGGTTATTGGGCTGCCCCAGGATTATGGGCCCTCTCATCAGCCCATACGAAACTTAAACCCCATGGCGTTTGAACTGTGTTTGTGGCATCTAAACGCTGTTTGGATATGTTGAGCGCTCAGATCCAAGCCATCTGGGGATGGGTTGAATGTGGGGGTTCTGTTTAGTATAACAGGAGTTATGTATTTTTATGTCTTTTGGTGGTTGCTGGTAACATGTGCTTAATGGAGGCTGTGTTTGTCCCTGGATATAATTAAATCAGCTTCTCCATTGTCTCCAGGATAGAGGATTCTGGGGAACTAGTTTGAGCTTCTAAAAACCATGCTTCCAGAAGGTCAAATGCACATTTGTACTAACTTTTGAACCCCTGGTCCAATTCGTATGATTTTTGAGTATGTTGTTCCCCCGAATGGATTGATTGTGAATATGTATTTTTATGCGAATGTGATGTATATTTTGGGAGTTATGAATGTTGTGTAAAAACTGTATTTTCCCTACCTATGATAATTGTATTTTCCTGTGTGTACAGATAATTAGTTTACAGGTAGAGGGGAGGGCTATGTGTGGGATGTAACTATTGTGTGATTGGTTAATGTACGTTACTGTGTGTGTCCCTCCCCTTCATGGGAGCACCTAATAAAAAGGGCTGCAAGCTAGCAGCCAGAGAGTTCTATTTTTACCCTCAACTTGAGTCCTGTCTCTTATTGGGGGAATCTGCTACAAGGGATTGCTATGCTAGGCATATTCCCTTGCTATAATCACTGAGCTCTTGTAAGAGCTTGTTCCTGCTTCGTTCTGAAGGGAGATAGCTGCAGCCTGCGGTGCTTATGGTGTCTGGTGGAGTGCTTGGAGTCCTCTGGAAGCGCTAGGAGCATCTTTCAACGGAGGTACCCAGTCGGGGTGCCAGTGGATCCGTTACACCTATGTACCAGCGTAATAGTAGCCCCAGTGTCTCGTAATCCTTGGGCGGCCTTCCTGTCAACCTTGACCTCTTGTCGGTGCGGCATAGATGGGATTGACCTCGTACAATACCCCCATATATTCCTCGGGGTGAGTATCGGTGTCCACACAGTAGGCAGCCGGGCTACGGGATGCCGCAGGAGCTGGCACTGGTGGAGAGTTTTTCCAGGAAGATCTGGGAGGACCAAAAGGGTAATTGGCCACCAGGTGTCCTGGTTCGTGGCATTGGTGACACTTTACCTTAGAAGACTCTGAACTGTTTCTGGGGGGACCAGCATAGCGAGTGGGGCCAGTCGTGGAGGGGGTCTGGATACAGGGGGGGCCCGAGAATCCACTCGAGGGTTCGGTCAGGATAACGCAGGATCTAGTCGCCTGGCATCCGCATATATCAGCCAGGCGGGCCGCCTCTGTGAGGGTATGGGGGACGTCAATCTCGTTCCCAGTGGCTAAATTACTGCGGTAAGTTATTAAAGAAATGCTCCAGGAGAAATAGCTGCAGCACCTCCTCGGCAGATAGGGCTTGGCATCCCTCGATCCAATGGGTAGCCTGTTCGCCCATTCCATGTGGGTATCACAGCCTTGTTTCTTGGTGTCCGGAATTTACGCCGGTATGCCTCAGGGGTTATGGCATGCCATTTAAGTAGGGTGTCTTTGACAAGGTGATATTGTTTTACCTCGTCCTCTGGGATGGCCCGGAGGGCTTCTGCGGCTTTCCTGGATAGATTGCCGGATAGGATGGCGACCCATTTCTCTGTGGAAACCTGGTGAAGCGCGCACTGCCTTTCAAAGTCCGCCAAATAGCCGTCGATCTACCCCTCTGCTTCCAGGGACGGTTTAAATGCAGCAAAAGGTACCTTTTGCTTCTCCGGGTTGGCAGGAGCAAGGGTGATTGTTGGTGGCTCTGCTGGACGTTGAGCGGCTACCATCCTCAGCTCGTGCTCTCTCTTCTCCTGGGCTTCTGCCCTCACCTCTACAAAGACCCGCTTGATCCGAACCTCAGCCGTTCTCGGGCAATCCAGGTAATTGCCATGGTAGAGTTATGATCCAGCTGCTGTAGCTCCACAATCAGCTCTCTTTTAGGTCAGTTGCTGGCAATCCCACTGTAACAGATCGGGTTTCTTTCGCTGGATCTGTACTTTATGTGCTACAAATAAGATGCTCAAAATACTGGATCCAAGAACCATATATATGAGCATCAACTGGAAATCTAGTTACTGAAAAATAATAATGAATATGGATAGATAAAGGTGATGTAGGTAATTAGGTTCAAACAATAATAATAATAATAATAAATGGTCAGAAAAAAAGGATAATACAAGCCACATGGCTAACCTCCTGTCCTAATGTCTCTAGAGTGGTCTCTAATGCTCTCAGTCTTAGACTTTAATGTAATACTAGTTATGTCAACGTCTGAGATTCATATGAGCTATAAATCAGTATAGATGTAATAGGAGACTTAGGCAAATGCCTTAACCCTGTGGTGTCCAGAGGTACTCAGAACAGCATGACTGTCATCATAATATCATACAGACGTAACGCCACTTTTAGTGGTCTGAGTACATGAATCACCTTAATGGGGTGAATAGGAGTATTGAGCAAAATTTAGAGCTATGTCAATAAATATATTAATGCCAAAACATCAATTCAATATGGCTAGGCATTGGATAATGAGTAATCGATATTATCAAACGATGATAACAGAACAGCAACCCAGCATAGCTATACGCCGAGTAATTTGTAATCAGCTTGATCCAAAGGCTGATAACAAGACAGCAGCTCAGTACCGCTAAGTGCTGGATTGTTTGTAATTGGATTGATAAAATGTATCCAAAAATGCCTTTAGTTGCAAATGAGGGAATGTCATAGAGAATTCTATAAAGGTAATGTAACCAATTGGACTCCCCTCATTATAAATAGCAGAATGCTCAAATAACTCCACTCAAAATAAAGTATAAGGTAATAACGGAGGTAGAAACGGAGGTAGATTTAGGGGTTATGCCCCATGACACCCCTGGAGTGTCTACTAAGGTGTTATCTTCTACTGGCTTAGTGGATTAGTCTGATTCTAGACAGCCACTACCAGTAGACGTTAGTTTTTTCTGTATATCTGTACTTTATGTGAACTGCTCATTAGTTTAAAAAACCTTAGACTACCATATAATCTGTTCAAAAGTCCTGAATTATCTACCGAACGTTCCAACCACCCATATAATAAGTGTCTTCCTCATTAATAATCGCAACAATGTTGCCATTTCATAGTTCGCACTCAGTTCCGAGTAGGCTTTGTTCTCTGGGTGGTCGCCATTTCGGGAGACGAACACGTGGTGGCGGCCATCTTAATCTCCTGAACAGCGGTGTTTGGTCATCGAGTGTATGGAACTCAAATCGGACACTCGACCAAGTAAACACTGCTGAAACCTCCAGAGTGCTAGAACCGATGGAAGGAAACTACCGAACAAGCCGCCGTTTGGTAGAAAGACTAAGTTGAACATGGGGATGCTAACGAACACCAGGATATACACGGATGGCAAGCTGTTCGGGACTGTATATTCCGTGAACAGAGTCCCTGTAACTCCTGAACCCCTGGTCCGATCTGGGTGATTTTTGAATATCTTGTTCACCCAGATCGTATATTTGGGGTACATCCAGAAACTTGGGATAACTTTTGTGGCGAAACCGAACTCGCCACGTGTCCTTGGAGGGGGCTGCTTGCCCGCCTCTTGCCTTTGGACTATGGACCAGACCTTATGTGAATGTGTTAACCCAGATAGTTATGCCATGGAGCCCATTCGTGTAGTTAAAGACTTCGGCTCCGTGGCGAGTGAACTGTGTGAGTAGGATCTGCGCTCTATTCTGTAGTTTTGTGCGCGCAGATCCCAGCTATCTGGGGATATGTGAAATGTCTGTGTGTTATGGATAAATGTGACTTTATGTATTTTAAAGTGTTTTATGTCGTTTTGCAACCATGTGGTTAATGGAGTCTGCCTTTAGTCCTGGGTAATTGGATTACTTCTCCAATTAACTCCAGGGCAGGAGGGAGGAAACCAGGGTGCATTGTGGGGATGTTTTTCTGCCAGCCAGAAAGGAACAAAAGATACTTTTAGTAACTTTTGAACCCCTGGTCAGATTCATGCCATTGTTTAATATGTTGTTCCCCTGAATGGATTGATTGTGGATATGTATTTTTATGTGAATGTGATGTATGGTTTTAAAGTTATGAAAGTTGTGTAAAAGTATATTCTACACTGTATGCATAATGGGATTATGTGTCACACTAAGGGGAGGGGATGTGTGGGATGTAACATCTATGTCATTGGTTATTTTATGCCTCCCCCTGGGTGTGGCCTGTATGTGTGAGTTGGAAATAAAAGCCAGGCTGGATGAGCCAGTCCAGAGTTCCTGTTTTACCCTCAAAGTGATGTGTCGTCTCATTATTGGGGGAAGGATTTATTGCATGCTGTTCCAGTTGACTGCTAGGAGTACAAGCCTATTCGTATGGTTCCTATTCAATGGTCTACAGCATTCATATGCTTGGGAGAATTTAAAGGTTTCTCGGATTCGGTGATTGTGGTGTCTGCCAGAGTGCTTGGAGTCCTCAGGAAGCACTAGGAGCATCCATTAACAGAGGTACCAAGTCGGGGTGCCAGGCGATCCGTTACAACTTTTAATTGGGTTAACAGTTTATCTAAGAGGAGGGGATATGTAGGATGTATCTTATCATTGATTGGTTAATGTATAATTGCTTGTGGGTGTCTCCCTTGCATGGGAGCACTGCATAAAAGGAGAGTACCTGCCATTAAAAATCAGTTCTACTTCACCCTCAATCTAGAGTTCTGTCTCTTATTGGGGGTAACCGCTATACAGCTATTCACACTAGCTCTTGTAAGAGCTTCTTCACTTGGATCACGACTGAATGCTGAGAATCCTCCTCACTGATCGGGAAAAAGGACACCCTCAAGCGGTTGAAACCCCCCTGCTACACGGGGTAACCACTACACCCTCTACGGCTTGAGAGTTGTCCTTTTTAGCTGCTCATATCGGCTTTCCATCCGACCTGCACGCCTCCTGGGGTAAAAGGACCGTCCCACCACTGCCTCCAAATGTGACGATTACCCCTATAGAGAGTGAGGGTAACTACCGTCTGGATATCCTTCTTCTCATAGATGGAGAGCGCTGCAGAGTTCCAACCCGATATCCTGAGGAGCTAGTATAGCTGAAGAGAGCTCTTAGAATAGATAGCAGTGATATAGCAGGTATAGCTGTTCCCTACAACATGAGACAAGGCTGTGAGTTGAGGGCAAGAAGGTATGAAATTATACATCCCTGGATAGCTCTGATCTGGGTGATTTTTGGATATGTTGTTCACCCAGATTAGAGCAGGGGTTCACAAATTCTGTGAAGGCACGTTTGACCAATCGCATGCTTGATTTCATGCCCAAAAGAGTTCCAGAGAATTAGGCTGTGCGGCCGGTCTATCTTCTTATCCACATAATGTATAAATTGCACGAACGGATCTGTTCGCGCATTACTCCATTGGACGTGTCTCGTTCGGTAGATTGTTCTCAAGAAATAGCGCTCTGTTCGTATGGATTTTAGCCAAACACACAAAGGTGGAATTCCCAGCGGTGTTCATGCCTTTGAGTGTCCGATTTTAGTTCTAGGCGTCTGACGACAAAACACCCCTGAGCGCATTCGGCTAAACAAAATGGCCGCTGCCACACTACCACCCAGCCGTTCGTCCCAGCCGTTCGTCAATTAAGCTGCAGTTAACCACAGCGTCTGAGTGGTTAACAAGCAGCACACTCCACATGCAGGGTGGTCGGTCGTTCGGCAGTTTGTTAGTCTGCTTCAATAACATTATCCTGGCTGTAATAGTAGTTTAATTCACCGAACCAATCCACGAATACACAAGGGAGAATATATTGACAAGGGGAAGTCCAGGGACGTGTCCTTTGTAGAAAATAAAATATCAGAAAGGAGAACCACACCATAATCACTGTAGGGAAGGGAAAACCATCATAATTACTGCAATCACAGAGGGGTTTTGTTACATGGCTCCCTCCTTGTGGGACACTCTGGCAGACCCGGCTTGACCCCTTTTCGGGGCAACTTGGGGCTGTCCAGACTCTGTTATTCAGGATTGAGGTCAGTCTGCCGAGATAATCCATTTGCGTTGCCATTCTGCTTGCCGGGCCGGTACTGGATGGTAAAGTTGTAAGGGTTGGAGTGCCAAGTTCCATCTCAGTAGCCGGTCATTGTCTCCTGCAACACGGTTTAGCCACACAAGCGGATTATGGTCTGTAACCAGTGTGAACTTCTGTCCGTACAAATAGCGAGTCAATTTATTTAAGGCCCACATCAGGGCTAAGCTCTCCTTCTCCACTGCCACATAGCTGACCTCACAAGGGAGAGGTTTTTAACTAATGTAGGCGAACCAATCCACGAATACACAAGGGAGAATATAATGACAAGGGTTAAACGAAGTCCTGGGACGTGTCCTTTGTTGCAAATAAAATATCAGAAAGGAGAACCACACCATAATCACTGTAGGGAAGGGAAGACCATCATAATTACTGCAATCACAGAGGAGTTTTGTTACACTGGGTTCGTGGGATTCCCTTGGACTGTTCGGGAACTGAACCAACCCATGAACTGTGGACCACCTCTGAGCTTATTGACCCATGTTAACCTCTCCTGACTGTTCTATCAGTGTGGGTTCTAATTGTGCGACTGGGTGGCCGCCATATGTATGCACGAACGCGTGGGAACTGTGTGGCGGCCATCTTGTTCACGAGAATGCAGGCAGCGGTGTTTGGGCGTAGATTGCGTGGAACTAAAATCGGACACTGAAACCCTCGAACACCGTTGAACTTGAATGGACGCCTGCTCCTTCCCCACATGTCAGGAGAGCGCCATGCGGTAGGTTTGTTCGTATGGTTCATACGCACAAACGCTACCAAAAAGCCAGAGTGTGCGTTCAGTATTTCTTTGACATGGAACTCAAGAACTTGACCGGCCAAAAGCACAAAACGTCCTGGAACTGTTTTGGGCATAGGAAAGCTTTGGAAGGAAACACATTTTATATTGTATAAATCGCTTTTCCTTTTTCTTTGTGTTATCAAGGAAATGTTTCATCCATGGCTTATCCTGTCTTACTAAGAGCTATCTTGGGGGTTCTCCCTGTGCCCCAGCAAATAACCTACAAGGCATTGGAGGGCAAGTAATATAGGGATAAGGGCAAAGCCTAAACCTCCATGACAGACTAAACTACTCATGAAATGAAAATCAAAGCACACACAAAATAGATCTGATATTTAATGAGGACGTAAACACCAAAGCCAAAAATATCATGTGTTTATTAAAAATATAATTTTTTATTACAGAATGTAAAAATAAAATAAAAATAACTTACTTTCTTCCCAGTTGCCGCACTTACAATCTGCATATATGGGGTCACCCAGAAATGTGTTAATTGGCCAAGAAGCCACACACAAGGCTACAGCCATCCTTTAAGTCACCACACTGGAATGTGGAGGTATAGAAATGACTTTTTGCCACATAAATTCTAATTTGCAATTTTGCCGTCAGACAACCCCAAAGGGTAGCCTTACTGTGCCAAGTAAGATAATAGATAAAAGATAATAATGACATTATAAAGACTGGATCCTAGACAAATATTGACCTCATCAAACCAACAAATGTGGTAAAATGCAATGTCCCATCACTTTTAATCCCACTTTCACATTATACTACCACCTGCAGTACTGGACTGTCTGCTATCAATGATAATCCCATTATACTCCTGCCTGAAGTGCTGGCCTGTCTCCCATCACTTATAATTCCACTGTCACATTATACTCTGGCCTGTCTCCCATCACTTATAATCCCTCTATGAGACAAACCTGGCTCTCAGAATTCCTTCTGTCTTGGATGAGGTCTCGTGATTGAGATTGGTTTCAGAACCTGTTGGCCATTTAGAATAACCCTTACTGTAATGTTAACATAGATCCCCTGCTGGCATTTGCCTGGGTGCAGCCTGTCAGCTAGCCGACATCTCCTGGCCTTCCCAAGGTACACGCAGTCCATCCCAGCGTTTGTGCACACGCAGAGACAGCCATTGCTGCTGACTGTGAGGTAGGTAGGAGTCATGGCTGTGCTGCGACAAGTTGGCAGAACGGCGCGTTGACCACGCTCTGCGTTCTAGGCTGTCTAGACTCTGCAGGCTGTCAGACATGGTCTCCACGGCTGCTCGGCAGGGCAGAGGGCCTGAAAACCGGAACCAGAAAGAGGTTAGCACGGGACAGGTAAAACAGATAAAGATAAGAAACAAGCATTAACCTCAGAACTTACAGCACAACAGAAGGGGGCAAGTACGAGACGGAAGGTAAGCCTTGCGAGACGGCTGCTGCAGGAGACACATGATGGCATTCTCTGACTGCTGGAACACGGGGAGAGACAAGGCAACTTCAATCAGTTCTAAAGGAAGCCCTGAACTTGGAGACCGCAGCAAACCACGAACACTCTCAAAGTCACATCTCAGCTGAAGAGCTCCCTGCAGGCTGCAAGACAGACACAGACTACACAATGCAAAATAATAGGAGATATCCTGCGAGGGAAGGGACCCCGAGAGTAAGGAAGGTACAGACGCACAATACAATCCTAACAGAACAGAGCGCTGTGAGGGAAAAAGAGACGGCCCAGGATAAACAGAGTGCTGTGAGGGAACAGAGACGGCCCAGGATAAACAGAGTGCTGTGAGGGAACAGAGACGGCCCAGGATAAACAGAGTGCTGTGAGGGAACAGAGACGGCCCAGGATAAACAAACAGAGTGCTGTGAGGGAACAGAGACGGCCCAGGATAAACAGAGTGCTGTGAGGGAACAGAGACGGCCCAGGATAAACAGAGTGCTGTGAGGGAACAGAGACCAACCAAATAGACTGTAAAAGGGGAAGGGAAATGTGATAAGACTGCAAAATCCAAACACAGACAGTGAGTATGAATGGTATGACCCGAGTGACCCGTTTGCTCTGTCTACACATGCTGCCATCACTCACCTGAAGCGGAGTTTTTCCCGTAGGATGTGTCCCATCCAGGCTTCCATGAATCTAGTGAGGGTTACAGACAGCACACAGATCTGTCGATCCACAGTCATCATGTTCATTCCATCCAGAACTGGGGTCAGCACAGTTTGATTGGCAAAGATGGCATAATCACTAGGAGTGATACCTAAATCTGAGAGTGAAACAAGCAGAACCAATATAGAATTCTGCTCCACGTTATACCTGAATGTGTGACACGTTCTCCGATTGCCTGATCCATCACCCTTCCTTCCCATATGGTCTATCCATCTATTGCCTGATCCATAACGCTTCTGTGACGAAACCAACCTCGTCACATTGCATTGGAGGAGCCTGGTTGCCCGCCTGTTGCCTTTGGATTATGGACCGGCAGCTAAAGGGTTAATTTTACTGTGCAGAAGGATTTATTTCTCCCTTTCTGCACAGCCATTCGGTAGATGCTATCTACCGAACAAACAGCCTGTTTGCAACCTCCCCAGAGCCGTGGGAAGCCGGCCGGCGCTGTTAATTGGCCACCCAGAAGCTGGAGTGTGCTGCCAATTTACCTCCCTGAAGCTGCGGTTAACCGCAGCTTAAATGCTTGTTACTGGGTGGCCGCTGTTACACTTAGCAGCCGCTCGGTGGCGGTGTTCTGGAGCTCCCCGGGCATCCAGCGCTTTTCTGCCCGGCTTTCATGCACCAAAATCGGACACTTTTACGTGCAGGCACCGCTGAACCTCCAGCCCCTGGTTCTAATTCGTATGGATTTGGTGAATGCAGGGAAATTCGGTAGTTTGTATAGGTGAATGTTTTAACCCAGATAGCCATGCCATGGAGCATATTAGTGTAATTAAAGACTCTGGCTCCATGGCAATTAAACTGTATTTGTGTGGTCTGCGTGCCATTCACCTAATAATGTGCACTCAGACCTGAGCTATCTGGGGATATGTTACATGTCTGTGTTTTATGTATAAAATGTGTCTTTATATATTTTATAGCATGTTACTGTATTTGTGTCTATAGGATATAGAATGCACACCATAACAATCTCAAAAAAATATTGGTTGGTGCCGAAAATAAAACTGGTTGGTGCCGAAACGTTGGGGGGGTTTGGTGACTCGTGTTTCTGTCTGAGGCTTGTAAGGATTTTTGTGGTAATTTATTACTATTATTTTATTGTATCTGCCTTTACTTCTGTTACTTTGTTTATATTTATTTTTTCTTATATGTTTACATTCTGGTACTTTTTTGTACATAATAAAATTTAAATATTTTTTTGAGATTGTTATGGTGTGCATTCTATATCCTATATACATTTGAATATTTAAAGCACTTGAGGGAGTGCTTATATGGTTTGCACCTGGCTGTTTTTATTGTTTTGTCTCTCCATGTGCTGTTGATTTGAGAACTGTATTTGTGTCCCCACATGTGTAATGGAGTCTTGCCTTTGTCCTGGGAGATAATTGAATTACTTATCCAATTATCTCCAGGGCAGAGAGGAGGAAGCCAGGATGCATTGTGGGGATGTTTTACTTCTGTAAGTCTGTAATGTGATACATGTCTGTCTGTGTTACAGTCTTCCATTTGGTCCCCTAGGGGAGTGTCCACCAGGTGGGAGACCTGCATAAATACAGGGGCAGGTAGCCCTCAATAAACAGACCACTGCTTGAACCTCAACACGGAGCCTTGTCTTGTTCTTGGGGGATTCACTGTATGCTGCTGGAGATTGATTGCTAGGAGTGTAAGCTGATGTCTGCTTTTCCTGTTCGTCTGCTAGCAGCTATTCGTGAGGTTCCAGTTCGGGAGTTTGGAGTGCTACCTTATTCCCTGGTATGCAGTTCGGGAGTTTGATGCATTCACCTATATTCAATTCGTGAGGTTTGGTGATTTTACAGTAGCTGTGCCTGTCTGTGAAAAGGGGATTATCACCTAAACGGATTTTTACCCTTTTCTGCAGAAACGGTCCGTTACAGCTTCCTTCCCATATGGTCTATGAATCCATCTATCCATCTATTGCCTGATCCATCACCCTTCCCTCCCATATGGTCTATCTATTGCCTGATCCATCACCCTTCCCTCCCATATGGTCTATCTATTGCCTGATCCATCACCCTTCCCTCCCATATGGTCTATCTATTGCCTGATCCATCACCCTTCCCTCCCATATGGTCTATCTATTGCCTGATCCATCACCCTTCCTTCCCATATGGTCTATCTATTGCCTGATCCATCACCCTTCCTTCCCATATGGTCTATCTATTGCCTGATCCATCACCCTTCCTTCCCATATGGTCTATCTATTGCCTGATCCATCACCCTTCCTTCCCATATGGTCTATCTATTGCCTGATCCATCACCCTTCCTTCCCATATGGTCTATCTATTGCCTGATCCATCACCCTTCCTTCCCATATGGTCTATCTATTGCCTGATCCATCACCCTTCCTTCCCATATGGTCTATCTATTGCCTGATCCATCACCCTTCCTTCCCATATGGTCTATCTATTGCCTGATCCATCACCCTTCCTTCCCATATGGTCTATCTATTGCCTGATCCATCACCCTTCCTTCCCATATGGTCTATCTATTGCCTGATCCATCACCCTTCCTTCCCATATGTTCTACCAGGATGGAAAGGAGACAAAAAGTTGTCCCGTAATTAATCTGGGTCCAGACTGGGACACAGGAAGGCAAGGCAGGTAAATAGCGATCTCGATATAAAGGGTGTCCCTGGTGGTAGATCTTACCAGAGTTGAACCTGCCACGCCAGTGACGGCCGCATGGCATCATTTTCTGGAAAACCTGACTAGCATGTCGCTCACATGCCAACCCCAGCGAGTGAGGGAGAGAGACTGCCAAATCCTGAGAAAATAAGTAAACATAAAATAATATTAAACGGAGACCAAAAAAGTTCTAACTCAATCCCCTCATTCAAATCAACACTGCTTCTCCTCCCTTTCTATTAACCTCAAAATACCCTGTGGTAACACTCCTCGCTCCCAGCATTGTAATAACCCCTATATAACCCGGGGTGACAGGCCATCCTCCCAGCATTGTATTAACCCCCATATAACCCGGGGTAACAAGCCATCCTCCCAGCATTGTATTAACCCCCATATAACCCGGGGTAACAAGCCATCCTCCTAGCATTGTATTAACCCCCATATAACCCGGGGTAACAGGCCATCCTCCCAGCATTGTATTAACCCCCATATAACCCGGGGTAACAGGCCATCCTCCCAGCATTGTATTAACCCCCATATAACCCGGGGTAACAGGCCATCCTCCCAGCATTGTATTAACCCCCATATAACCCGGGGTAACAAGCCATCCTCCCAGCATTGTATTAACCCCCATATACCCCAGGGTAACAGGCCATCCTCCCAGCATTGTATTAACCCCTATATAACCCGGGGTAACAGGCCATCCTCCCAGCATTGTATTAACCCCCATATAACCCGAGGTGACAGGCCATCCTCCTAGCATTGTATTAACCCCCATATAACCCGGGGTAACAAGCCATCCTCCCAGCATTGTATTAACCCCCATATACCCCAGGGTAACAGGCCATCCTCCCAGCATTGTATTAACCCCCATATAACCCGGGGTAACAAGCCATCCTCCCAGCATTGTATTAACCCCCATATAACCCGGGGTAACAGGCCATCCTCCCAGCATTGTATTAACCCCCATATACCCCAGGGTAACAGGCCATCCTCCCAGCATTGTATTAACCCCCATATAACCCGGGGTAACAGGCCATCCTCCCAGCATTGTATTAACCCCCATATAACCCGGGGTAACAGGCCATCCTCCCAGCATTGTATTAACCAGCATATAACCCGGGGTAACAGGCCATCCTCCCAGCATTGTATTAACCCCCATATAACCCGGGGTAACAGGCCATCCTCCCAGCATTGTATTAACCAGCATATAACCCGGGGTAACAGGCCATCCTCCCAGCATTGCATTAACCCTCATATAACCCGGGGTAACAGGCCATCCTCCCAGCATTGTATTAACCCCCATATAACCCGGGGTAACAAGCCATCCTCCCAGCATTGTATTAACCCCCATATAACCCGGGGTAACAGGCCATCCTCCCAGCATTGTATTAACCCCCATATAACCCGGGGTAACAGGCCATCCTCCCAGCATTGTATTAACCCCCATATAACCCGGGGTAACAAGCCATCCTCCCAGCATTGTATTAACCCCCATATAACCCGGGGTAACAGGCCATCCTCCCAGCATTGTATTAACCCCCATATAACCCGGGGTAACAAGCCATCCTCCCAGCATTGTATTAACCCCCATATACCCCAGGGTAACAGGCCATCCTCCCAGCATTGTATTAACCAGCATATAACCCGGGGTAACAGGCCATCCTCCCAGCATTGTATTAACCCCCATATACCCCAGGGTAACAGGCCATCCTCCCAGCATTGTATTAACCCCCATATACCCCAGGGTAACAAGCCATCCTCCCAGCATTGTATTAACCCCCATATACCCCAGGGTAACAGGCCATCCTCCCAGCATTGTATTAACCCCCATATAACCCGGGGTAACAGGCCATCCTCCCAGCATTGTATTAACCCCCATATAACCCGGGGTAACAAGCCATCCTCCCAGCATTGTATTAACCCCCATATAACCCGGGGTAACAGGCCATCCTCCCAGCATTGTATTAACCCCCATATACCCCAGGGTAACAGGCCATCCTCCCAGCATTGTATTAACCCCCATATAACCCGGGGTAACAGGCCATCCTCCCAGCATTGTATTAACCCCCATATAACCCGGGGTAACAGGCCATCCTCCTAGCATTGTATTAACCCCCATATAACCCGGGGTAACAGGCCATCCTCCCAGCATTGTATTAACCCCCATATAACCCGGGGTAACAGGCCATCCTCCCAGCATTGTATTAACCAGCATATAACCCGGGGTAACAAGCCATCCTCCCAGCATTGTATTAACCCCCATATACCCCAGGGTAACAAGCCATCCTCCCAGCATTGTATTAACCCCCATATAACCCGGGGTAACAGGCCATCCTCCCAGCATTGTATTAACCAGCATATAACCCGGGGTAACAGGCCATCCTCCCAGCATTGTATTAACCCCCATATAACCCGGGGTAACAAGCCATCCTCCCAGCATTGTATTAACCCCCATATACCCCAGGGTAACAGGCCATCCTCCCAGCATTGTATTAACCCCCATATAACCCGGGGTAACAGGCCATCCTCCCAGCATTGTATTAACCAGCATATAACCCGGGGTAACAGGCCATCCTCCCAGCATTGTATTAACCAGCATATAACCCGGGGTAACAGGCCATCCTCCCAGCATTGTATTAACCCCCATATAACCCGGGGTAACAGGCCATCCTCCCAGCATTGTATTAACCCCCATATAACCCGGGGTAACAGGCCATCCTCCCAGCATTGTATTAACCCCCATATAACCCGGGGTAACAGGCCATCCTCCCAGCATTGTATTAACCCCCATATAACCCGGGGTAACAGGCCATCCTCCTAGCATTGTATTAACCAGCATATAACCCGGGGTAACAGGCCATCCTCCCAGCATTGTATTAACCCCCATATAACCCGGGGTAACAGGCCATCCTCCCAGCATTGTATTAACCCCCATATAACCCGGGGTAACAGGCCATCCTCCCAGCATTGTATTAACCAGCATATAACCCGGGGTAACAGGCCATCCTCCCAGCATTGCATTAACCCTCATATAACCCGGGGTAACAGGCCATCCTCCCAGCATTGTATTAACCCCCATATAACCCGGGGTAACAGGCCATCCTCCCAGCATTGTATTAACCCCCATATAACCCGGGGTAACAGGCCATCCTCCTAGCATTGTATTAACCCCCATATAACCCGGGGTAACAAGCCATCCTCCCAGCATTGTATTAACCAGCATATAACCCGGGGTAACAGGCCATCCTCCCAGCATTGTATTAACCCCCATATAACCCGGGGTAACAGGCCATCCTCCTAGCATTGTATTAACCAGCATATAACCCGGGGTAACAGGCCATCCTCCCAGCATTGTATTAACCCCCATATAACCCGGGGTAACAGGCCATCCTCCTAGCATTGTATTAACCAGCATATAACCCGGGGTAACAGGCCATCCTCCCAGCATTGTATTAACCCCCATATAACCCGGGGTAACAGGCCATCCTCCCAGCATTGTATTAACCCCCATATAACCCGGGGTAACAGGCCATCCTCCCAGCATTGTATTAACCCCCATATAACCCGGGGTAACAGGCCATCCTCCCAGCATTGTATTAACCAGCATATAACCCGGGGTAACAGGCCATCCTCCCAGCATTGTATTAACCCTCATATAACCCGGGGTAACAGGCCATCCTCCCAGCATTGTATTAACCCCCATATAACCCGGGGTAACAGGCCATCCTCCCAGCATTGTATTAACCCCCATATAACCCGGGGTAACAGGCCATCCTCCCAGCATTGTATTAGCCAGCATATAACCCGGGGTAACAGGCCATCCTCCCAGCATTGTATTAACCCCCATATAACCCGGGGTAACAAGCCATCCTCCCAGCATTGTATTAACCCCCATATAACCCGGGGTAACAGGCCATCCTCCCAGCATTGTATTAACCCCCATATACCCCAGGGTAACAGGCCATCCTCCCAGCATTGTATTAACCCCCATATACCCCGGGGTAACAGGCCATCCTCCCAGCATTGTATTAACCAGCATATAACCCGGGGTAACAGGCCATCCTCCCAGCATTGTATTAACCCCCATATAACCCGGGGTAACAAGCCATCCTCCCAGCATTGTATTAACCCCCATATAACCCGGGGTAACAGGCCATCCTCCCAGCATTGTATTAACCCCCATATAACCCGGGGTAACAGGCCATCCTCCCAGCATTGTATTAACCCCCATATAACCCGGGGTAACAGGCCATCCTCCCAGCATTGTATTAACCAGCATATAACCCGGGGTAACAGGCCATCCTCCCAGCATTGTATTAACCCTCATATACCCCAGGGTAACAGGCCATCCTCCCAGCATTGCATTAACCCTCATATAACCCGGGGTAACAGGCCATCCTCCCAGCATTGTATTAACCCCCATATACCCCAGGGTAACAGGCCATCCTCCCAGCATTGTATTAACCCCCATATAACCCGGGGTAACAGGCCATCCTCCCAGCATTGTATTAACCCCCATATAACCCGGGGTAACAGGCCATCCTCCCAGCATTGTATTAACCCCCATATAACCCGGGGTAACAGGCCATCCTCCCAGCATTGTATTAACCCTCATATAACCCGGGGTAACAGGCCATCCTCCTAGCATTGTATTAACCCCCATATAACCCGGGGTAACAAGCCATCCTCCCAGCATTGTATTAACCCCCATATAACCCGGGGTAACAGGCCATCCTCCCAGCATTGTATTAACCAGCATATAACCCGGGGTAACAGGCCATCCTCCCAGCATTGTATTAACCCCCATATAACCCGGGGTAACAGGCCATCCTCCCAGCATTGTATTAACCCCCATATAACCCGGGGTAACAGGCCATCCTCCCAGCATTGTATTAACCCCCATATAACCCGGGGTAACAGGCCATCCTCCCAGCATTGTATTAACCCCCATATAACCCGGGGTAACAGGCCATCCTCCCAGCATTGTATTAACCCCCATATAACCCGGGGTAACAGGCCATCCTCCCAGCATTGTATTAACCCCCATATAACCCGGGGTAACAGGCCATCCTCCCAGCATTGTATTAACCCCCATATACCCCAGGGTAACAAGCCATCCTCCCAGCATTGTATTAACCCTCATATAACCCGGGGTAACAGGCCATCCTCCCAGCATTGTATTAACCCCCATATAACCCGGGGTAACAGGCCATCCTCCCAGCATTGTATTAACCAGCATATAACCCGGGGTAACAAGCCATCCTCCCAGCATTGTATTAACCAGCATATAACCCGGGGTAACAGGCCATCCTCCCAGCATTGTATTAACCCCCATATAACCCGGGGTAACAGGCCATCCTCCCAGCATTGTATTAACCAGCATATAACCCGGGGTAACAAGCCATCCTCCCAGCATTGTATTAACCCCCATATAACCCGGGGTAACAGGCCATCCTCCCAGCATTGTATTAACCCCCATATAACCCGGGGTAACAGGCCATCCTCCCAGCATTGTATTAACCCTCATATACCCCGGGGTAACAGGCCATCCTCCCAGCATTGTATTAACCCCCATATACCCCAGGGTAACAGGCCATCCTCCTAGCATTGTATTAACCCCCATATAACCCGGGGTAACAAGCCATCCTCCCAGCATTGTATTAACCCCCATATAACCCGGGGTAACAAGCCATCCTCCTAGCATTGTATTAACCCCCATATAACCCGGGGTAACAGGCCATCCTCCTAGCATTGTATTAACCCCCATATAACCCGGGGTAACAAGCCATCCTCCCAGCATTGTATTAACCCCCATATAACCCGGGGTAACAGGCCATCCTCCCAGCATTGTATTAACCCCCATATAACCCGGGGTAACAGGCCATCCTCCCAGCATTGTATTAACCCCCATATAACCCGGGGTAACAGGCCATCCTCCCAGCATTGTATTAACCCCCATATAACCCGGGGTAACAGGCCATCCTCCCAGCATTGTATTAACCAGCATATAACCCGGGGTAACAGGCCATCCTCCCAGCATTGCATTAACCCTCATATAACCCGGGGTAACAGGCCATCCTCCCAGCATTGTATTAACCCCCATATACCCCAGGGTAACAGGCCATCCTCCCAGCATTGTATTAACCCCCATATAACCCGGGGTAACAGGCCATCCTCCTAGCATTGTATTAACCCCCATATAACCCGGGGTAACAAGCCATCCTCCCAGCATTGTATTAACCCCCATATAACCCGGGGTAACAGGCCATCCTCCCAGCATTGTATTAACCCCCATATAACCCGGGGTAACAGGCCATCCTCCCAGCATTGTATTAACCCCCATATAACCCGGGGTAACAGGCCATCCTCCCAGCATTGTATTAACCCCCATATAACCCGGGGTAACAGGCCATCCTCCCAGCATTGTATTAACCAGCATATAACCCGGGGTAACAGGCCATCCTCCCAGCATTGTATTAACCCCCATATAACCCGGGGTAACAGGCCGTCCTCCCAGCATTGTATTAACCCCCATATAACCCGGGGTAACAAGCCATCCTCCTAGCATTGTATTAACCCCCATATAACCCGGGGTAACAGGCCATCCTCCCAGCATTGTATTAACCCCCATATAACCCGGGGTAACAAGCCATCCTCCCAGCATTGTATTAACCCCCATATAACCCGGGGTAACAGGCCATCCTCCCAGCATTGTATTAACCAGCATATAACCCGGGGTAACAGGCCATCCTCCCAGCATTGTATTAACCAGCATATAACCCGGGGTAACAGGCCATCCTCCCAGCATTGTATTAACCAGCATATAACCCGGGGTAACAGGCCATCCTCCCAGCATTGTATTAACCCCCATATAACCCGGGGTAACAGGCCATCCTCCCAGCATTGTATTAACCCCCATATAACCCGGGGTAACAGGCCATCCTCCCAGCATTGTATTAACCCCCATATAACCCGGGGTAACAGGCCATCCTCCCAGCATTGTATTAACCCCCATATAACCCGGGGTAACAGGCCATCCTCCCAGCATTGTATTAACCCCCATATAACCCGGGGTAACAGGCCATCCTCCCAGCATTGTATTAACCCCCATATAACCCGGGGTAACAGGCCATCCTCCCAGCATTGCATTAACCCCCATATAACCCGGGGTAACAGGCCATCCTCCCAGCATTGTATTAACCCCCATATAACCCGGGGTAACAGGCCATCCTCCCAGCATTGTATTAACCCCCATATACCCCAGGGTAACAGGCCATCCTCCCAGCATTGTATTAACCCCCATATAACCCGGGGTAACAGGCCATCCTCCCAGCATTGTATTAACCCCCATATAACCCGGGGTAACAGGCCATCCTCCCAGCATTGTATTAACCCCCATATACCCCAGGGTAACAAGCCATCCTCCCAGCATTGTATTAACCCTCATATAACCCGGGGTAACAGGCCATCCTCCCAGCATTGTATTAACCCCCATATAACCCGGGGTAACAGGCCATCCTCCCAGCATTGTATTAACCCCCATATAACCCGGGGTAACAGGCCATCCTCCCAGCATTGTATTAACCCCCATATAACCCGGGGTAACAGGCCATCCTCCCAGCATTGTATTAACCCCCATATAACCCGGGGTAACAGGCCATCCTCCCAGCATTGTATTAACCCCCATATAACCCGGGGTAACAGGCCATCCTCCCAGCATTGTATTAACCCCCATATAACCCGGGGTAACAGGCCATCCTCCCAGCATTGTATTAACCCCCATATAACCCGGGGTAACAGGCCATCCTCCCAGCATTGCATTAACCCCCATATAACCCGGGGTAACAGGCCATCCTCCCAGCATTGTATTAACCCCCATATACCCCAGGGTAACAGGCCATCCTCCCAGCATTGTATTAACCCCCATATACCCCAGGGTAACAGGTCATCCTCCTAGCATTGTATTAACCCCCATATAACCCGGGGTAACAGGCCATCCTCCCAGCATTGTATTAACCAGCATATAACCCGGGGTAACAGGCCATCCTCCCAGCATTGTATTAACCCCCATATACCCCGGGGTAACAGGCCATCCTCCCAGCATTGTATTAACCCCCATATAACCCGGGGTAACAGGCCATCCTCCTAGCATTGTATTAACCCCCATATACCCCGGGGTAACAGGCCATCCTCCTAGCATTGTATTAACCCCCATATACCCCAGGGTAACAGGCCATCCTCCCAGCATTGTATTAACCCCCATATACCCCAGGGTAACAGGCCATCCTCCCAGCATTGTATTAACCCCCATATAACCCGGGGTAACAGGCCATCCTCCCAGCATTGTATTAACCCCCATATAACCCGGGGTAACAGGCCATCCTCCCAGCATTGTATTAACCCCCATATAACCCAGGGTAACAGGCCATCCTCCCAGCATTGTATTAACCCCCATATACCCCAGGGTAACAGGCCATCCTCCCAGCATTGTATTAACCCCCATATAACCCGGGGTAACAGGCCATCCTCCCAGCATTGTATTAACCCCCATATAACCCGGGGTAACAGGCCATCCTCCCAGCATTGTATTAACCCCCATATACCCCGGGGTAACAGGCCATCCTCCCAGCATTGTATTAACCCCCATATAACCCGGGGTAACAGGCCATCCTCCCAGCATTGTATTAACCCCCATATAACCCGGGGTAACAAGCCATCCTCCCAGCATTGTATTAACCCTCATATAACCCGGGGTAACAGGCCATCCTCCCAGCATTGTATTAACCCCCATATAACCCGGGGTAACAGGCCATCCTCCCAGCATTGTATTAACCCCCATATAACCCGGGGTAACAGGCCATCCTCCCAGCATTGTATTAACCCCCATATAACCCGGGGTAACAGGCCATCCTCCCAGCATTGTATTAACCCCCATATAACCCGGGGTAACAGGCCATCCTCCCAGCATTGTATTAACCCCCATATAACCCGGGGTAACAAGCCATCCTCCCAGCATTGTATTAACCCCCATATAACCCGGGGTAACAGGCCATCCTCCCAGCATTGTATTAACCCCCATATAACCCGGGGTAACAGGCCATCCTCCCAGCATTGTATTAACCCCCATATAACCCGGGGTAACAGGCCATCCTCCCAGCATTGTATTAACCCCCATATAACCCGGGGTAACAGGCCATCCTCCCAGCATTGTATTAACCCCCATATAACCCGGGGTAACAAGCCATCCTCCCAGCATTGTATTAACCCCCATATAACCCGGGGTAACAGGCCATCCTCCCAGCATTGTATTAACCCCCATATAACCCGGGGTAACAGGCCATCCTCCCAGCATTGTATTAACCCCCATATAACCCGGGGTAACAGGCCATCCTCCCAGCATTGTATTAACCCCCATATAACCCGGGGTAACAGGCCATCCTCCCAGCATTGTATTAACCCTCATATAACCCGGGGTAACAGGCCATCCTCCCAGCATTGTATTAACCCCCATATAACCCGGGGTAACAGGCCATCCTCCCAGCATTGTATTAACCCCCATATAACCCGGGGTAACAGGCCATCCTCCCAGCATTGTATTAACCCCCATATAACCCGGGGTAACAGGCCATCCTCCCAGCATTGTATTAACCCCCATATAACCCGGGGTAACAGGCCATCCTCCCAGCATTGTATTAACCCCCATATAACCCGGGGTAACAAGCCATCCTCCCAGCATTGTATTAACCCCCATATAACCCGGGGTAACAGGCCATCCTCCCAGCATTGTATTAACCCCCATATAACCCGGGGTAACAGGCCATCCTCCCAGCATTGTATTAACCCCCATATAACCCGGGGTAACAGGCCATCCTCCCAGCATTGTATTAACCCCCATATAACCCGGGGTAACAGGCCATCCTCCCAGCATTGTATTAACCCCCATATAACCCGGGGTAACAAGCCATCCTCCCAGCATTGTATTAACCCCCATATAACCCGGGGTAACAGGCCATCCTCCCAGCATTGTATTAACCCCCATATAACCCGGGGTAACAGGCCATCCTCCCAGCATTGTATTAACCCCCATATAACCCGGGGTAACAGGCCATCCTCCCAGCATTGTATTAACCCCCATATAACCCGGGGTAACAGGCCATCCTCCCAGCATTGTATTAACCCCCATATAACCCGGGGTAACAGGCCATCCTCCCAGCATTGTATTAACCCCCATATAACCCGGGGTAACAGGCCATCCTCCTAGCATTGTATTAACCCCCATATAACCCGGGGTAACAGGCCATCCTCCCAGCATTGTATTAACCCCCATATAACCCGGGGTAACAGGCCATCCTCCCAGCATTGTATTAACCCCCATATAACCCGGGGTAACAAGCCATCCTCCCAGCATTGTATTAACCAGCATATAACCCGGGGTAACAGGCCATCCTCCCAGCATTGTATTAACCCCCATATAACCCGGGGTAACAGGCCATCCTCCCAGCATTGTATTAACCCCCATATAACCCGGGGTAACAGGCCATCCTCCCAGCATTGTATTAACCCCCATATAACCCGGGGTAACAGGCCATCCTCCCAGCATTGTATTAACCCCCATATAACCCGGGGTAACAAGCCATCCTCCCAGCATTGTATTAACCCCCATATAACCCGGGGTAACAGGCCATCCTCCCAGCATTGTATTAACCCCCATATACCCCGGGGTAACAGGCCATCCTCCCAGCATTGTATTAACCAGCATATACCCCAGGGTAACAGGCCATCCTCCCAGCATTGTATTAACCCCCATATACCCCAGGGTAACAGGCCATCCTCCCAGCATTGTATTAACCCCCATATAACCCGGGGTAACAGGCCATCCTCCCAGCATTGTATTAACCCCCATATACCCGGGGTAACAGGCCATCCTCCCAGCATTGTATTAACCCCCATATACCCCAGGGTAACATATACCATATACCACATACCCCGGGTTTAATAAGTATTATTTACCATTAAGCGAAGCTATGTCCCGCTCCCATTAGACTAATCCCTCGTCATTCTATCTTGGGATATTGCCATTACTGACCTCCATGTTGGTTCTTGCTGCATGGATCTGTAGACGAAGTTTGTGGCTTTGGAGCCATTTCTTGCTTTCGGTTTCAGTATCTGGAATGTAAAGTCTCATGGACTCTTTCTGCAAGGCCTACAGAGAAAAAGGGAGTGAGAGATTTAAACAGAAGTAATAGACGCGTGGAGACGGGCTCTATTTCCTGGGATTCTGTGGCACCATTATCAGCAAGTATCTAATTAGCATAGTAGGACATTTCCAGGTCTATGGCTTGAGACAGTGGCACAGGACACGGCTAATATGGCTTCTCTCCACAATTGGACACCCACATTAATACATTTTTATTAGATCAGGAGAGATTCATGGTTTCCTTATTACATGGAGCATTGAGCTGGAAGATGGGTTAGTCCCACTTAATCATATCCACAGATTCCTATTGGGCTTGGTAGATGTTCATTAGACTTCACAAATGTTGGTAGTGGAGTAACCCTCTCCGTATCAAAGTGACCCTCACAGTAATCCTCTCAGTATCAGAGTGACCCTCACAGTAACCCTCTCCGTATCAGAGTGACCATCACAGTAACCCTCTCAGTATCAGAGTGACCCTCACAGTAACCCTCTCCGTATCAGAGTGACCCTCACAGTAACCCTCTCAGTATCAGAGTGACCCTCACAGTAACCCTCTCCGTATCAGAGTGACCCTCACAGTAACCCTCTCCGTATCAGAGTGACCCTCACAGTAACCCTCTCCGTATCAGAGTGACCCTCACAGTAACCCTCTCAGTATCAGAGTGACCCTCACAGTAACCCTCTCAGTATCAGAGTGACCCTCACAGTAACCCTCTCAGTATCAGAGTGACCCTCACAGTAACCCTCTCAGTATCAGAGTGACCCTCACAGTAACCCTCTCAGTATCAGAGTGACCCTCACAGTAACCCTCTCCGTATCAGAGTGACCCTCACAGTAACCCTCTCAGTATCAGAGTGATTCTCACAGTAACCCTCTCAGTATCAGAGTGACCCTCACAGTAACCCTCTCCGTATCAGAGTGACCCTCACAGTAACCCTCTCCGTATCAGAGTGACCCTCACAGTAACCCTCTCCGTATCAGAGTGACCCTCACAGTAACCCTCTCCGTATCAGAGTGACCCTCACAGTAACCCTCTCAGTATCAGAGTGACCCTCACAGTAACCCTCTCCGTATCAGAGTGACCCTCACAGTAACCCTCTCAGTATCAGAGTGACCCTCACAGTATCAGTGATCCTCACAGTAACCCTCTCAGTATCAGAGTGACCCTCACAGTAACCCTTTCAGTATCAGAGTGACCCTCACAGTAACCCTCTCAGTATCAGAGTGACCCTCACAGTAACCCTCTCAGTATCAGAGTGACCCTCACAGTAACCCTCTCCGTATCAGAGTGACCCTCACAGTAACCCTCTCCGTATCAGTGACCCTCACAGTAACCCTCTCCGTATCAGAGTGACCCTCACAGTAACCCTCTCAGTATCAGAGTGACCCTCACAGTAACCCTCTCCGTATCAGAGTGACCCTCACAGTAACCCTCTCCGTATCAGAGTGACCCTCACAGTAACCCTCTCCGTATCAGAGTGACCCTCACAGTAACCCTCTCCGTATCAGAGTGACCCTCACAGTAACCCTCTCCGTATCAGAGTGACCCTCACAGTAACCCTCTCCGTATCAGAGTGACCCTCACAGTAACCCTCTCCGTATCAGAGTGACCCTCACAGTATCAGAGTGACCCACACAGTAACCCTCTCAGTATCAGAGTGACCCTCACAGTATCAGAGTGACCCTCACAGTAACCCTCACAGTATCAGAGTGACCCTCACAGTAACACTCTCAGTATCAGAGTGACCCTCACAGTAACACTCTCAGTATCAGAGTGATTCTTACAGGCATGTCTCCGTGAGTAAGCAGCACTAAGTTGCCAAGTGCTCCTGTGGATAAGCAATGTTGAGTGCGAGATCTCAGCCACAGACTGCAGAGCTGTATAGAGACTACACATCGACTGAGAACCAGGTCTTCAGCCATGGAACCCAGTACGGCTGGTCCTGAGAGAGAGGGAGAGAGAACGATATAAAGTCAGATTACAAACATACCCATAACTAATCAACATCGCCATTTATTGCCCAGCCCAGGCTGAGTATTAGCTTTAGGAAGGGCAACTGCGCCTCACATGGTAATTGATTATCACCTCACATAAACAGTAAAGATCTGCATTGCTTTGAGCACCTGCAAATCATGGCCAACAAGATGCAATGCTCAGCAAGAATCAAAGGGAAGCAGAGGAGCACTGGATGGGGACATGGTCCTACTCACTATGAAGTGTAAGAGAAAGCTGGTGGCAGACATCGCTCAGAATCCCGGCTGTTCGGCTATATACATCAGAGGAGCTCTGTGCTACACATTTATCATTAATGGCGGAGCTCAGAGCCTGACAAACCCCTGCAGAGAGGAAATTACCGGCATTATATTAATAATCTCATTGTAATACACAAACTCTCTCCTCAAACGCGCGTACTCGCTCCACAAACCTAGCCTCCGTGCTCTCTCCAGAAACAGCCTCAGAAAAACGCTCTCTCTCTCTCTCTCTCTCTCTAGAAACCCAGCCTCTACTCTCTCCAACAATGGTTCTTTCTTAAAAAACAAACAAACAAAAAAAACACACCACACTCTAAAAACCAAGCATTTGCGCTCTCTCTAAAAAAAACAGCAATCACTTACTCTATAACCCCAACAGGCGCGTGCTTTAAAAAAAAATAAAATAAGCGTGCGTTCTCTCTGCAAACCAAACATGCCCGCGTTCTCTCTGCAAACCAAACATGCCCGCGTTCTCTCTGCAAACCAAACATGCCCGCGTTCTCTCTGCAAACCAAACATGCCCGCGTTCTCTCTGCAAACCAAACATGCCCACGTTCTCTCTGCAAACCAAACATGCCCGCGTTCTCTCTGCAAACCAAACATGCCCGCGTTCTCTCTGCAAACCAAACATGCCCGCGTTCTCTCTGCAAACCAAACATGCCCGCGTTCTCTCTGCAAACCAAACATGCCCGCGTTCTCTCTGCAAACCAAACATGCCCGCGTTCTCTCTGCAAACCAAACATGCGTTCTCTATTAACCAAACATGCGTTCTTTCTATTAACCAAGTGCCCTCTTGCTCTATAAACCAAGCACATTCTCTCTCCATATTAACCAAGTGTGCTCTCCCTAAACCAAGCACTCTCTCCCTCTCTTAATGAAGTGTTCTCCCTGATATATATATATATATATATATTTTTTTTTACTTTGATCCCAGGTGATAAACACGCAGGTAGAGAGGAGACAAGCGAATAGCCTTTGGTAATCCAGTCGGCACTGCTCCGGTACTGCGGCTGAAGCACAAAAAAATAAAATGAAAAAAATAATCAATTAGTATACAGAGAGTACACACATCACGTCAGCTCGGCATCCAAATAGTGACTTCACACAGTCCATCGCACGGCAATACCCTCCTCCCCCGGCACCCCGCCCCAACACCGCCCTTCCCCCCCCGGCACCCCGCCCCAACACCGCCCTTCCCCCCCCGGCACCCCGCCCCAACACCGCCCTTCCCCCCCCCCGGCACCCCGCCCCAACACCGCCCTTCCCCCCCCCGGCACCCCGCCCCAACACCGCCCTCCTTCCCCCCCCGCCCCAACACCGCCCTCCCCCCCCCCCCCCGGCACCCCGCCCCAACACCGCCCTTCCCCCCCCCCCCGGCACCCCGCCCCAACACCGCCCTTCCCCCCCCCCGGCACCCCGCCCCAACACCGCCCTTCCCCCCCCCCCGGCACCCCGCCCCAACACCGCCCTTCCCCCCCCCCGGCACCCCGCCCCAACACCGCCCTTCCCCCCCCGGCACCCTGCCCCAACACCGCCTTCCCCCCCCCCGGCACCCCGCCCCAACACCGCCCTTCCCCCCTGGCACCCCGCCCCAACATCGCCCTTCCCCCCTGGCACCCCGCCCACACACCCTCCTCCCCCAGCACCCCCCTTCCCCCAGCACCCCGCCCCAACACCGCCCTTCCCCCCCGGCACCCTGCCCCAACACCGCCCTTCCCCCCCGGCACCCTGCCCCAACACCGCCCTTCCCCCCTGGCACCCCGCCCCAACACCGCCCCCTTCCCCCCTGGCACCCCGCCCCAGCACCACCCTTCCCCCGGCACCCCGCCCCAACACCGCCCTTCCCCCGGCACCCTGCCCCAACACCGCCCTTCCCCCGGCACCCCGCCCCAACACCGCCCTTCCCCCCTTCAACCCGCCCCAACACAATCCTCACCCGGTACCCTGCACTAACACCGTCTGAGTCTTACTTTAACAGGTGGTATTCACTCCAACTAATGACAGGCAGAGGGCTGAGTACTTACCTGATGCCAATACATCATGCAGAGTATTGATCACCTGCAGAGATACAGCCTGTCCACATGCTGACAAGGCTGGGAGCAACTCTGACTGTCTCAATCCTTCATATAAAGCACCATAAATGTGAGTGCAAACTGATGGCCACAGGTGATAAGAATAGGATGCAGACACATCCATGTCTGAGCCATGAACATTGTACGTAGGCCTGTTTAGACTGGGATGCCACATGCTTGGGTCAGAACATACAAATGTCTGCAAAAGAGTGGATATTTGAAACCAGTCTTCCTGAATGAGAGTGACTAATGCTTGACCAGACCCAACAAAGGGCTGCCATTGAGCTGCATGGCCCATCTCACTTCTTATACCAATGTCCACACCTTGTAGACACAGAGAACGGCAGAATACTTGTGCCAGAGCTAGGCCCCTCTTCTCAGCAAGCAATGCAACAACTCTGGACAGTGGGAACATTTCTGGTCTCTTCCACGGGTCTGACCACTTCCAGACCTCCGATACCACATGGTTGTAGACAGTCAGAGACTGGGCAAGCTCTCCTGTATCTTGCATGGGTCCACTCGAAACCCAGATCAAAACAGACTCTACACATTGTTCTGTGAGAAGTGCAGCCTGGACGCAGCGCTGGGTCAGAATCCTCTGCATATCTCTAGTGGTCTGAAGTACAGTAGACGATTTAAGGCGCAGCCAGCAATTCCCACTAACTTTCTTTTGAAATGCTGCAGTATGGCGTATCTGATCCCGCAGCCCCATGCACAGCTGCTGAAGTTCTGCTGTCTTAATGGTTCGCTGCTGCAACTGAGCGCACAATAGCAGAATTAAATCATTTGTACTCTTCAAAGAGACAGAGAAATCCCTTGTCAAGGAAAGGATTTGTCGCTGAAGGGTGAGGGAGACCAGGTGCTTTAAATATGAACTCGTACAGATCCCTTGACTTACAGTAGGAGAACACCTGAGTATGGCATTGAGAAGTTCATGATCCAACAAGTTGTAAACATCGCCTGGCTGAGAGCTACTGAAATCTGAGGCAAAACCTGTAGCACCTTCACCAAAATGGTACGTGGGCCCAAGGCTTAACAGAACAGGAGAACTGGAAAGGCTGGACAACCCTGTAGCATAAAAAAATATATAAAAAAGAGAGAATAATAGGGTGAGGGGTCCTGTAATAGACCAGTGATAGATACAGTTATAGGGTGAGGGGTCCTGTAATAGACCAGCGATAGGTACAGTTATAGGGTGAGGGGTCCCGTAATAGACCAGTGATAGGTACAGTTATAAGGTGAGGGGTCCTGTAATAGACCAGTGATAGGTACAGTTATAGGGTGAGGGGTCCTGTAATAGACCAGTGATAGGTACAGTTATAGGGTGAGGGGTCCTGTAATAGGCCAGTGATAGGTACAGTTATAGGATGAGGGGTCCTGTAATAGACCAGTGATAGATACAGTTATAGGGTGAGGGGTCCTGTAATAGACCAGTGATAGGTACAGTTATAGGATGAGGGGTCCTGTAATAGACCAGTGATAGATACAGTTATAGGGTGAGGGGTCCTGTAATAGACCAGCGATAGGTACAGTTATAGGGTGAGGGGTCCCGTAATAGACCAGTGATAGGTACAGTTATAAGGTGAGGGTCCTGTAATAGACCAGTGATAGATACAGTTATAGGGTGAGGGGTACTGTAATAGACCAGCGATAGGTACAGTTATAGGGTGAGGGGTCCTGTAATAGACCAGTGATAGGTACAGTTATAGGGTGAGGGGTCCTGTAATAGACCAGTGATAGGTACAGTTATAGGGTGAGGGGTCCTGCAATAGAGCAGTGATAGGTACAGTTATAGGGTGAGGGGTCCTGTAATAGACCAGTGATAGGTACAGTTATATGGTGAGGGGTCCTGTAATAGAGCGATTTTAGGGCGAGAGGTCCTGTAATAGAGCGATTTTAGGGCGAGAGGTCCTGTAATAGATCAGTGATAGGTACAGTTATAGGGTGAGGGTCCTGTAATAGACCAGCGATAGATACAGTTTTAGGGTGAGGGGTCCTGTAATAGACCAGTGATAGATACAGTTATAGGGTGAGGGGTCCTGTAATAGACCAGTAATAGGTACAGTTATAGGGTGAGGGGTCCTGTAATAGACCAGTGATAGGTACAGTTATAGGGTGAGGGGTCTTGTAATAGAGCAGTGATAGGTACAGTCATAGGGTGAGGGTCCTGTAATAGACCAGTGATAGGTACAGTTATAGGATGAGGGGTCCTGTAATAGACCAGTGATAGGTACAGTTATAGGATGAGGGGTCCTGTAATAGACCAGTGATAGGTACAGTTATAGGGTGAGGGTCCTGTAATAGACCAGTGATAGGTACAGTTATAGGGTGAGGGGTTCTGTAATAGACCAGTGATAGGTACAGTTATAGGGTGAGGGTCCTGTAATAGAGCAGTGATAGGTACAGATACATGGTTTAAATTAGTTTTTAGTAAACCTTACATTTCACATCTTCTGTTTGCTTGGACATATCTCCAGATGCCTTTGCTCTCACTGATCTAAGCTAGAACAATGCTAAATATGTGGACTTCATGTTAAATAGATCCAAAACTCCATCTGTACGAGAAAAAAAAAAGTTGGTTATTGCTCAACCCTCAGCACTCTCCCTCACTAGCTGCCCCCACCCCCCCATGTTCTGGACTACATTTACCTCCCCCCCCCTCATGTTCTGCACTCCTATTAGCTGCCCCCCCCAAATGATCTGTAATCCCACTAGCTCCCCCCCCCCCCCCCCGTTCTGAACTTCCATTAACTGCAACCCCCTCCCCCATTCTGGACTCCCATTAGCTTCTCCCCCCCCCCCCTGTTCTGGACTCCCATTAGCTGCACCCCCCCCCCTTGTTCTGGACTCCCATTAGATTCCCCCCCCCCCCTTGTTCTGGACTCCCATTAGCTAACCCCCCCCCCACCCATGTTCTGGACTCCCATTAGCTCCCCTCCTCCTCATGTTTTGGACTCCCATTAGATAATCCACCCCCCATGTTCTGGACTCCCATTAGCTGCAAACCCCCCCCCTTGTTCAGGACTCCCATTAGCTGCAACCCCCCCTTGTTCTGGACTCCCATTAGCTAACCCCCCCCCCCCCCCCATGTTCTGGACTCCCATTAGCTCTCCCCCCCATGTTCTGGACTCCCATTAGCTCCCCCCCATGTTCTGGACTCCCATTAGCCCCCCCCCCCAATGTTCTGGACTCCCATTAGCTCCTCCCCCAATGTTCTGGACTCCCATTAGCTCCCCCCCCCATGTTCTGGACTCCCATTAGCAGCCCCCCCTCCATGTTCTGGACTCCCATTAGCAGCCCCCCCCCCTCCATGTTCTGGACTCCCATTAGCTCCCCCCCCCCATGTTCTGGACTCCCCTTAGCTCCCCCCCCCCCATGTCCTGGACTCCCACTAGCTGCCCCCCCTCCATGTTCTGGACTCCCATTAGCTGCCCCCCCATCCATGTTCTGGACTCCCATTAGCCCCCCCCTCCATGTTCTGGACTCCCATTAGCCCCCCCTCCATGTTCTGGACTCCCATTAGCTCCCCCCCCATGTTCTGGACTCCCATTAGCAGCCCCCCCCCTCTCTCATGTTCTGGACTCCCATTAGCTCCCCCCCCCATGTCCTGGACTCCCATTAGCTAATCCCCCCCCCCACATGTCCTGGACTCCCATTAGCCCCCCCATGTTCTGGACTCCCATTAGCTAATCCCCCCCCATGTCCTGGACTCCCATTAGCTAATCCCCCCCCCATGTTCTGGACTCCCATTAGCCCCCCCATGTTCTGGACTCCCATTAGCTAATCCCCCCCCCATGTTCTGGACTCCCATTAGCTGCTCCCCCCCATGTTCTGGACTCCCATTAGCTCCCCCCCCCATGTTCTGGACTCCCATTAGCTCCCCCCCCATGTTCTGGACTCCCATTAGCTCCCCCCCCCCATGTTCTGGACTCCCATTAGCTCCCCCCCCCCATGTTCTGGACTCCCATTAGCTCACCCCCCCCATGTTCTGGACTCCCATTAGCTCCCCCCCCCCATGTTCTGGACTCCCATTAGCTCCCCCCCCCCATGTTCTGGACTCCCATTAGCTCCCCCCCATGTCCTGGACTCCCATTAGCTCCCCCCCCATGTCCTGGACTCCCATTAGCTCCCCCCCCATGTCCTGGACTCCCATTAGCTCCCCCCCCCATGTCCTGGACTCCCATTAGCTCCCCCCCATGTCCTGGACTCCCATTAGCTCCCCCCCCCATGTCCTGGACTCCCATTAGCTCCCCCCCCCCCATGTTCTGGACTCCCATTAGCTCCCCCTCCCCATGTTCTGGACTCCCATTAGCTCCCCCCCCCCCCATGTTCTGGACTCCCATTAGCTCCCCCCCATGTCCTGGACTCCCATTAGCTCCCCCCCCATGTCCTGGACTCCCATTAGCTCCCCCCCCCATGTCCTGGACTCCCATTAGCTCCCCCCCCATGTCCTGGACTCCCATTAGCTCCCCCCCATGTCCTGGACTCCCATTAGCTCCCCCCCCCATGTTCTGGACTCCCATTAGCTCCCCCCCCCATGTTCTGGACTCCCATTAGCTCCCCCCCCCATGTTCTGGACTCCCATTAGCTCCCCCCCCCATGTTCTGGACTCCCATTAGCTCCCCCCCCATGTTCTGGACTCCCATTAGCTCCCCCCCCATGTTCTGGACTCCCATTAGCTCCCCCCCATGTTCTGGACTCCCATTAGCTCCCCCCCCATGTTCTGGACTCCTATTAGCCCCCCCATGTTCTGGACTCCCATTAGCCCCCCCTCCATGTTCTGGACTCCCATTAGCTCCCCCCCCATGTCCTGGACTCCCATTAGCCCCCCCCCCCCATGTTCTGGACTCCCATTAGCTCCCCCCCCCATGTTCTGGACTCCCATTAGCTCCCCCCCATGTTCTGGACTCCCATTAGCTCCCCCCCATGTTCTGGACTCCCATTAGCTCCCCCCCATGTTCTGGACTCCCATTAGCTCCCCCCCCCATGTTCTGGACTCCCATTAGCTCCCCCCCATGTTCTGGACTCCCATTAGCTCCCCCCCATGTTCTGGACTCCCATTAGCTCCCCCCCCATGTTCTGGACTCCCATTAGCTCCCCCCCCCATGTTCTGGACTCCCATTAGCTCCCCCCCATGTTCTGGACTCCCATTAGCTCCCCCCCCCCCCCCCATGTTCTGGACTCCTATTAGCCCCCCCATGTTCTGGACTCCCATTAGCTCCCCCCTCCCCCCCATGTTCTGGACTCCCATTAGCTCCCCCCCCCATGTTCTGGACTCCCATTAGCTCCCCCCCCCCATGTTCTGGACTCCCATTAGCTCCCCCCCCCATGTTCTGGACTCCCATTAGCTCCCCCCCCCTCCATGTTCTGGACTCCCATTAGCTCCCCCCCCCCATGTTCTGGACTCCCATTAGCTCCCCCCCCCATGTTCTGGACTCCCATTAGCTCCCCCCCCCCCCCATGTTCTGGACTCCCATTAGCTCCCCCCCCCCATGTTCTGGACTCCCATTAGCTCCCCCCCCCCCATGTTCTGGACTCCCATTAGCTCCCCCCCCCATGTTCTGGACTCCCATTAGCTCCCCCCCCCCATGTTCTGGACTCCCATTAGCTCCCCCCCCCATGTTCTGGACTCCCATTAGCTCCCCCCCCATGTTCTGGACTCCCATTAGCTCCCCCCCCCATGTTCTGGACTCCCATTAGCTCCCCCCCCCATGTTCTGGACTCCCATTAGCTCCCCCCCCCCCCCCCCCATGTTCTGGACTCCCATTAGCTCCCCCCCCCCCCATGTTCTGGACTCCCATTAGCTCCCCCCCCATGTTCTGGACTCCCATTAGCTCCCCCCCCCATGTTCTGGACTCCCATTAGCTCCCCCCCATGTTCTGGACTCCCATTAGCTCCCCCCCCCCCCATGTTCTGGACTCCTATTAGCCCCCCCATGTTCTGGACTCCCATTAGCTCCCCCCTCCCCCCCATGTTCTGGACTCCCATTAGCTCCCCCCCCCATGTTCTGGACTCCCATTAGCTCCCCCCCCCATGTTCTGGACTCCCATTAGCTCCCCCCCCCATGTTCTGGACTCCCATTAGCTCCCCCCCCTCCATGTTCTGGACTCCCATTAGCTCCCCCCCCCCATGTTCTGGACTCCCATTAGCTCCCCCCCCCATGTTCTGGACTCCCATTAGCTCCCCCCCCCCCCCCATGTTCTGGACTCCCATTAGCTCCCCCCCCCCATGTTCTGGACTCCCATTAGCTCCCCCCCCCCATGTTCTGGACTCCCATTAGCTCCCCCCCCCATGTTCTGGACTCCCATTAGCTCCCCCCCCCCATGTTCTGGACTCCCATTAGCTCCCCCCCCCCATGTTCTGGACTCCCATTAGCTCCCCCCCCATGTTCTGGACTCCCATTAGCTCCCCCCCCCATGTTCTGGACTCCCATTAGCTCCCCCCCCCATGTTCTGGACTCCCATTAGCTCCCCCCCCCCATGTTCTGGACTCCCATTAGCTCCCCCCCCCCCCCCCCCCATGTTCTGGACTCCCATTAGCTCCCCCCCCCCCCCCCCCCCCCATGTTCTGGACTCCCATTAGCTCCCCCCCCCCCATGTTCTGGACTCCCATTAGCTCCCCCCCCCCCATGTTCTGGACTCCCATTAGCTCCCCCCCCCCATGTTCTGGACTCCCATTAGCTCCCCCCCCCCCCATGTTCTGGACTCCCATTAGCTCCCCCCCCCCCATGTTCTGGACTCCCATTAGCTCCCCCCCCCATGTTCTGGACTCCCATTAGCTCCCCCCCCCCCCCATGTTCTGGACTCCCATTAGCTCCCCCCCCCCCCCATGTTCTGGACTCCCATTAGCTCCCCCCCCTCCATGTTCTGGACTCCCATTAGCTCCCCCCCCCCCATGTTCTGGACTCCCATTAGCTCCCCCCCCCCCCATGTTCTGGACTCCCATTAGCTCCCCCCCCATGTTCTGGACTCCCATTAGCTTCCCCCCCCCCCCATGTTCTGGACTCCCATTAGCCCCCCATCCCCCCGGTTTAACTCTATTCACGCGCTGGCCCCGGTGTGTTACCTTGGTAACCGTTCGACTCGCGGATGCAGTTAGAGCTCAGATTTTCACGTGGAACGCACGCTGCGCTCCAACCACGTACCGGAAGCACAGCCAAACGGAGCAATATGATTGGTTAGTCTCCAACCCCCCTGTTCTGAAAGGGGATAGTGGGCGCCATGTTGTTGGAGCTCAGTCTCACTTCCTTGTGTTAATACTGTCTGAGTGTCTGGTATTATTATAAATATATTATTATATAAACACATTATATCACTGGTATTATTATAAATATATAATTATATAAACACATTATATCACTGGTATTATTATAAATATATAATTATATAAACACATTATATCACTGGTATTATTATAAATATATAATTATATAAACACATTATATCACCGGTATTATTATAATATATTATTATATAAACACATTATATCACTGGTATTATTATAAATATATTATTATATAAACACATTATATCACTGGTATTATTATAAATATATAATTATATAAACACATTATATCACTGGTATTATTATAAATATATAATTATATAAACACATTATATCACCGGTATTATTATAATATATTATTATATAAACACATTATATCACTGGTATTATTATAATATATTATTATATAAACACATTATATCACTGGTATTATTATAAATATATAATTATATAAACACATTATATCACTGGTATTATTATAATATATTATTATATAAACACATTATATTACTGGTATTATAATATATTATTATATAAACACATTATATTACTGGTATTATTATAATATATTATTATATAAACACATTATATCACTGGTATTATTATAAATATATAATTATATAAACACATTATATCACTGGTATTATTATAAATATATAATTATATAAACACATTATATCACTGGTATTATTATAAATATATAATTATATAAACACATTATATCACTGGTATTATTATAAATATATAATTATATAAACACATTATATCACCGGTATTATTATAATATATTATTATATAAACACATTATATCACTGGTATTATTATAAATATATTATTATATAAACACATTATATCACTGGTATTATTATAAATATATAATTATATAAACACATTATATCACCGGTATTATTATAATATATTATTATATAAACACATTATATCACTGGTATTATTATAATATATTATTATATAAACACATTATATCACTGGTATTATTATAAATATATAATTATATAAACACATTATATCACTGGTATTATTATAAATATATAATTATATAAACACATTATATCACCGGTATTATTATAATATATTATTATATAAACACATTATATCACTGGTATTATTATATATATATTATTATATAAACACATTATATCACTGGTATTATTATAATATATTATTATATAAACACATTATATCACTGGTATTATAAATATATTATTATATAAACACATTATATCACTGGTATTATTATAATATATTATTATATAAACACATTATATCACTGGTATTATTATAATATATTATTATATAAACACATTATATCACTGGTATTATTATAATATATTATTATATAAACACATTATAATACTGGTATTATTATAAATATATTATTATATAAACACATTATATTACTGGTATTATTATAAATATATTATTATATAAACACATTATATTACTGGTATTATTATAATATATTATTATATAAACACATTATATTACTGGTATTATTATAATATATTATTATATAAACACATTATATCACTGGTATTATTATAATATATTATACTATAAACACATTATATCACTGGTATTATTATAAATATATTATTATATAAACACATTATATTACTGGTATTATTATAATATATTATTATATAAACACATTATATTACTGGTATTGTTATAATATATTATTATATAAACACATTATATCACTGGTATTATAAATATATTATTATATAAACACATTATATCACTGGTATTATTATAATATATTATTATATAAACACATTATATTACTGGTATTATTATAATATATTATTCTATAAACACATTATATTACTGGTATTATTATAATATATTATTCTATAAACACATTATATCACTGGTATTATTATAAATATATTATTATATGAACACATTATATCACTGGTATTATTATAAATATATTATTATATAAACACATTATATCACTGGTATTATTATAATATATTATTATATCAACACATTATATCACTGGTATTATTATAAATATATTATTATATCAACACATTATATCACTGGTATTATTATAATATATTATTATATAAACACATTATATAACTGGTATTATTATAATATATTATTATATAAACACATTATATCACTGGTATTATATTATATAAACACATTATATCACTGGTATTATTATAATATATTATTATATAAACACATTATATTACTGGTATTATTATATTATATTATTCTATAAACACATTATATCACTGGTATTATTATATTATATTATGATATAAACACATTATATCACAGGTATTATTATAATATATTATGATATAAACACATTATATTACTGGTATTATTATAAATATATTATTATATAAACACATTATATCACTGGTATTATTATATTATATTATATTATTCTATAAACACATTATATCACTGGTATTATTATATTATATTATTATATAAACACATGATATCACTGGTATTATTATAATATATTATTATATCAACACATTATATTACTGGTATTATTATAAATATATTATTATATAAACACATGATATCACTGGTATTATTATATTATATTATTCTATAAACACATTATATCACTGGTATTATTATAATATATTATTATATAAACACATTATGTCACTGGTATTATTGTAATATATTATTATACATACACAGATGGATTGAGGGCCCTGCTCGGTGAGTTTACATGTTAGAGGGAGTGGGGTATAGTGACACAGTAACAGAGGGATTGAGGGCCCTGCTCAGTGAGTTTACATGTTAGAGGGAGTGGGGTATAGTGACAGTAACAGAGTGTGACAGACCCCTTTCTGGTGTAACAGATACCATCTCAGAGAATTGCCGTTGCATATGGATTATTGTGGATTTCGGGTACTTGTGGATCCGTACGGTATACGTCGCCACGTGGAGAGAACAATGGGTCGCGGCCATTTTGACCGCGTGGACTAATGACCGAACTTTCCACACGACGAATTCCGACTTTACCAACAACGTACGCCCATGCTAGTCGACGGATCCAAAGTACCGAACTAAAGACACCCGGTCCAACAGAGAGTTTCCGTTTATCTTGTATAGTTTTTGAGTAATTGGTGCAAACGTGTATCTGGCGAACGGCCCAACCGATCTAGGGGATTTTCACGTATATTGTTCCCCTAGATCTCCGTTCCCTAATACACGTAGCACAATGTATTTTCGTTACATATTGTGTGTGTTATATAAACTTGTAATAATGGTATAATATTCTGCTCGGTACAGTGGGAGTGACTCCCACTGTAAATGTATTATCTCCTCCGGATACGGGGAGGAGTTGTTGTACGGCATAAAAGCCCGAGTTACCGAATAAACATTATTCCTACTTTGACCCTCAACACAGAGTCTCGTCTCGTGCTTGGAGGGGATGACTATTACTTGGATATCGTAATTATGGGGAACCTGTTATGCTGTAGCTAACTTCGTGCTTGGGGGAAAGGACACCTTCTCAGCGGCGTAAACCCCTACTACACCGGGGTGCCGCTACAATTGGTGGCAGCGGCGGGATGGTTCTTTCACCCCAGAAGGACAGCTACCGAGAGTAATCAGGATGGAGGCCTACTACGGAAGGTTGAAACGATCTACCCTAAAAGACTTGTTGGAGAGCCGTGGTCGTTCGGCTAGCAACAAAAAGAAAAGAGACATTTTGGCAGAGTTGGTCGCATTGGACTTAGCTGAACAGAATGACGGACTGGATGTCGAACCAAACCCAGCACCGGAGATCGCTTTGGTCCGAACGCCAGCAGATGAACAATTCGACCACGAGGTGAGGGTAAGGCTGGCTCACTACGGACCAAACCCCTCACCTAGGATTGTAACCCAAGTCATTGCGGCAGTCGATGCCAACCGGCGCCAGACTTCCACAGGCACCAGTCCAATTGCGGGGACTTTCCAAACTCCCGAAGAAAAGAGGAAAGTACACTTTGCCGCTTTTAAAAATTTTGTGGAAACAGATGGGGAAAGCTACGAGTGGGTGGGGGATAGACTGTATAGGATCCCCCAGGAGCCCGCAGCAGGTAAAAACCCCGTCCCACAGAAGCAACTAGTGCTACCGAAAAAATACAGGCGAGAGATCATGAGGATCGCTCACGATATACCCTTAGCTGGCCATTCAGGAGTACGTCGCACGGCCCATAGGATTACCCAGAATTTCTTCTGGCCAGGGTTTAACCGGGACGTGCGACAATATTGCAGAACCTGTGACACTTGCCAACGGGTGGGTAAGAGGGGGGATCGCCCGAAGGCCAAATTAATGTCGATGCCGATCATTGGGGAACCCTTCTATAGGGTCGCCGTCGACATTGTAGGCCCCCTAGCGCGACATAGCCCGTCCGGTAAGAAGTACATTCTTACCGTGGTGGACTATGGGACCCGGTACCCCGAGGCGGTACCCCTGCCGAATATTGAAGCGGAGACGGTAGCCGATGCCTTGGTTAAGATATTCACTCGGGTGGGGTTCCCTAAAGAAATCCTATCCGACCAGGGAACCCAGTTCACTGCCGTACTCACACAGCAATTATGGAAAGTGTGCCACATTAAACCCCTGCTCAGTTCCCCGTACCATCCCCAAACTAACGGTCTCTGTGAGCGCTTTAATGGGACTCTCAAACAAATGTTGAGGACCTTTACGGACGGTTGCAGAGACTGGGAGAGATTCTTACCCCACCTGTTATTTGCCTATAGGGAGGTCCCCCAAGAATCTACGGGTTTTTCTCCCTTTGAGTTATTGTATGGGAGGAGGGTGCGAGGACCCCTCGATCTCATTCGGGACCACTGGGAAGGGGAAACCGAACAGGCAGGGACGCCTATTGTGCCATATGTCCTGGAGCTCCGGGACCGCATGGAGCAACTCTCCCTATTGGTAAGGGAGAATCTCCAGGCGGCCCAGGGGCGACAGAAACGATGGTACGATAGGGGTGCCCGGCAACGACTGTTCCATATAGGGCAGAAGGTGTTGGTGCTAAAACCGGTGAAGGACAACAAACTGCAGGCTGCGTGGCAGGGTCCTTACAAGGTTTTAGCCCAACTCTGTGATACCACCTACCTTATTGCCAGCTGTGCAGATGAAAGGATCCAACGCTCCTTTCATGTGAACATGTTGAAAGAGTACCAAGAGCGACAGGAAGATGTTAACGCTGTTTGTGCCCCAGCTACTGATGACCCCGAAAATTTACCCCTACCTGACCTGCTGGAAAAGGAGACTCACCCCGACCCAGTTAGCCTAGTGAAGCTGGGAGAACGACTGAACCCTACGGAGCTAGAGCAGGCTAGACAGCTCCTATGGGAGAAGCAGAGTACCTTCTCCCAGGAGCCAGGATACACAACCCTGGCCATACACAAAGTAGAGACCCCAGGGCAGGCCCCCCTCCGACAACCCCCGTACCGTATTCCGGAAGCCGTCCGGGACGGAATGCTGAAGGAAATACGGGAGATGACACAGCTGGGGGTCATTGAGCCATCCGACAGCCCCTGGGCCTCTCCCGTAGTCTTAGTCCCCAAGAAAGACGGAACCACTCGGTTCTGCGTCGACTACAGGCGGCTAAATGAAAAGACTACCACTGACGCTTACCCAATGCCTCGGGTAGACGAATTATTAGATCGCATAGCCAGGGGTAACTACCTCTCTACCATAGACCTCTGCAAGGGTTATTGGCAGATCCCCCTGGCCGAGGATGCCGTCCCCAAGTCGGCCTTTGTCACCCCGTTTGGCTTATACCAATTTAAGGTCATGCCATTCGGGATGAAAAATGCCCCGGCTACGTTCCAGCGAATGGTGGATCGGCTCCTCGATGGCTTCCAGGAGTTTGCGTGTGCATACCTGGATGACATTGCGATCTACAGTGAGTCTTGGGAAGAACATTTAGTCCACGTAGGGGTAGTCCTAGATAAGATTCGGGCCGCGGGCCTGACACTAAAACCCGAGAAATGCCATCTAGGAATGGCCGAGGTCCAATACCTGGGACATCGGGTGGGGTGTGGAAACCAGAGACCGGAGCCTGCCAAGGTTGAGGCAGTAGCAAACTGGCCCACACCGAATACCAAGACCCAGGTATTGGCCTTCTTAGGGACCGCCGGGTACTATAGACGCTTTGTCCCGGATTATAGCACGGTAGCCAAACCTTTGACTGACTTGACCAAAAAGAATTTACCCAGACAGGTCCTGTGGTCTCCCGCTTGCGAAGCCGCATTTCAATCTCTCAAACATGCTCTTGTTAATGCTCCTGTCTTGGCTGCCCCAGTACCTAACAAACGTTTCCTTGTACATACAGACGCTTCCATGTATGGACTGGGGGCTGTGCTGAGCCAAATCGGGGAAGATGGAAAAGAGCATCCGGTCGCATACCTCAGCCGAAAGCTGTTACCGAGGGAAGTGAGTTATGCGGCCGTAGAGAAAGAGTGCCTGGCCCTGGTATGGGCATTGAAAAAACTAACACCTTATTTGTATGGACAGGAATTCTCTTTGGTAACAGATCACAATCCATTGGTATGGCTTAACCGGGTCGCAGGAGACAATGGCAGATTGCTAAGATGGAGCTTGGCCCTGCAAACGTACAATTTCACCATCAGCTATCGACCCGGTAAGCTAAATGGCAACGCCGATGGGTTGTCTCGACAACTGGACAATTCTCCGGACAAATGAATTCCGGTCATCCCTAAGTTAATCCGAAAGGATCAATCCAGGTCTGCCGGAGTGTACCACTAGGAGGGAGCCGTGTGACAGACCCCTTTCTGGTGTAACAGATACCATCTCAGAGAATTGCCGTTGCATATGGATTATTGTGGATTTCGGGTACTTGTGGATCCGTACGGTATACGTCGCCACGTGGAGAGAACAATGGGTCGCGGCCATTTTGACCGCGTGGACTAATGACCGAACTTTCCACACGACGAATTCCGACTTTACCAACAACGTACGCCCATGCTAGTCGACGGATCCAAAGTACCGAACTAAAGACACCCGGTCCAACAGAGAGTTTCCGTTTATCTTGTATAGTTTTTGAGTAATTGGTGCAAACGTGTATCTGGCGAACGGCCCAACCGATCTAGGGGATTTTCACGTATATTGTTCCCCTAGATCTCCGTTCCCTAATACACGTAGCACAATGTATTTTCGTTACATATTGTGTGTGTTATATAAACTTGTAATAATGGTATAATATTCTGCTCGGTACAGTGGGAGTGACTCCCACTGTAAATGTATTATCTCCTCCGGATACGGGGAGGAGTTGTTGTACGGCATAAAAGCCCGAGTTACCGAATAAACATTATTCCTACTTTGACCCTCAACACAGAGTCTCGTCTCGTGCTTGGAGGGGATGACTATTACTTGGATATCGTAATTATGGGGAACCTGTTATGCTGTAGCTAACTTCGTGCTTGGGGGAAAGGACACCTTCTCAGCGGCGTAAACCCCTACTACACCGGGGTGCCGCTACACAGAGGAATTGAGGGCCCTGCTCAGTGAGTTTACATGCTAGAGGGAGTGGGGTATAGTGACAGTAACAGAGGGATTGAGGGCCCTGCTCAGTGAGTTTACATGCTAGAGGGAGTGGGGTATAGTGACACAGTAACAGAGGGATTGAGGCCCTGCTCAGTGAGTTTACATGTTAGAGGGAGTGGGGTATAGTGACAGTAACAGAGGGATTGAGGCCCTGCTCAGTGAGTGTACATGTTAGAGGGAGTGGGGTATAGTGACAGTAACAGAGGGATTGAGGCCCTGCTCAGTGAGTTTACATGTTAGAGGGAGTGGGGTATAGTGACACAGTAACAGAGGGATTGAGGGCCCTGCTCAGTGAGTTTACATGTTAGAGGGAGTGGGGTATGGTGGCACAGTAACAGAGGGATTGAGGGCCCTGCTCAGTGAGTTTACATGCTAGAGGCAGTGGGGTATAGTGACACAGTAACAGAGGGATTGAGGGCCTGCTCAGTGAGTTTACATGCTAGAGGGAGTGGGGTATAGTGACACAGTAACAGAAGGATTGAGGGCCTGCTCAGTGAGTTTACATGCTAGAGGGAATGGGGTATAGTGACACAGTAACAGAGGGATTGAGGGCCTGCTCAGTGAGTTTACATGCTAGAGGGAGTGGGGTATAGTGACAGTAACAGAGGGATTGAGGGCCTGCTCAGTGAGTTTACATGTTAGAGGGAGTGGGGTATAGTGACACAGTAACAGAGGGATTGAGGGCCTGCTCAGTGAGTTTACATGTTAGAGGGAGTGGGGTATAGTGACACAGTAACAGAGGGATTGAGGCCCTGCTCAGTGTGTTTACATGTTAGAGGGAGTGGGGTATAGTGACAGTAACAGAGGGATTGAGGCCCTGCTCAGTGAGTTTACATGTTAGAGGGAGTGGGGTATAGTGACAGTAACAGAGGGATTGAGGCCCTGCTCAGTGAGTTTACATGTTAGAGGGAGTGGGGTATAGTGACACAGTAACAGAGGGATTGAGGGCCCTGCTCAGTGAGTTTACATGTTAGAGGGAGTGGGGTAGGATTGAGGGCCCTGCTCAGTGAGTTTACATGCTAGAGTCAGTGGGGTATAGTGACACAGTAACAGTGGGATTGAGGGCCTGCTCAGTGAGTTTACATGCTAGAGGGAATGGGGTATAGTGACACAGTAACAGAGGGATTGAGGGCCTGCTCAGTGAGTTTACATGCTAGAGGGAGTGGGGTATAGTGACAGTAACAGAGGGATTGAGGGCCTGCTCAGTGAGTTTACATGTTAGAGGGAGTGGGGGTTATAGTGACACAGTAACAGAGGGATTGAGGGCCTGCTCAGTGAGTTTACATGCTAGAGGGAGTGGGGTATAGTGACACAGTAACAGAGGGATTGAGGGCCCTGCTCAGTGAGTTTACATGTTAGAGGGAGTGGGGTATAGTGACACAGTAACAGAGGGATTGAGGGCCTGCTCAGTGAGTTTACATGTTAGAGGGAGTGGGGTATAGTGACACAGTAACAGAGGGGATTGAGGACCCTGCTCAGTGAGTTTACATGTTAGAGGGAGTGGGGTATAGTGACACAGTAACAGAGGGATTGAGCGCCTGCTCAGTGAGTTTACATGCTAGAGGGAGTGGGGTATAGTGACACAGTAACAGAGGGATTGAGGGCCTGCTCAGTGAGTTTACATGCTAGAGGGAGTGGGGTATAGTGACAGTAACAGAGGGATTGAGGGCCTGCTCAGTGAGTTTACATGTTAGAGGGAGTGGGGGTTATAGTGACACAGTAACAGAGGGATTGAGGGCCTGCTCAGTGAGTTTACATGTTAGAGGGAGTGGGGTATAGGGACAGTAACAGAGGGATTGAGGCCCTGCTCAGTGAGTTTACATGTTAGAGGGAGTGGGGTATAGTGACAGTAACAGAGGGATTGAGGCCCTGCTCAGTGAGTTTACATGTTAGAGGGAGTGGGGTATAGTGACACAGTAACAGAGGGGATTGAGGACCCTGCTCAGTGAGTTTACATGTTAGAGGGAGTGGGGTATAGTGACACAGTAACAGAGGGATTGAGGCCCTGCTCAGTGAGTTTACATGTTAGAGGGAGTGGGGTATAGTGACAGTAACAGAGGGATTGAGGCCCTGCTCAGTGAGTTTACATGTTAGAGGGAGTGGGGTATAGTGGCACAGTAAAAGAGGGATTGAGGGCACTGCTCAGTGAGTTTACATGCTAGAGGCAGTGGGGTATAGTGACACAGTAACAGAGGGATTGAGCGCCTGCTCAGTGAGTTTACATGCTAGAGGGAGTGGGGTATAGTGACACAGTAACAGAGGGATTGAGGGCCTGCTCAGTGAGTTTACATGTTAGAGGGAGTGGGGGTATAGTGACACAGTAAGAGGGATTAAGGGCCTGCTCAGTGAGTTTACATGTTAGAGGGAGTGGGGTATAGTGACACAGTAACAGAGGGATTGAGGCCCTGCTCAGTGAGTTTACATGTTAGAGGGAGTGGGGTATAGTGACACAGTAACAGAGGGATTGAGGGCCCTGCTCAGTGAGTTTACATGTTAGAGGGAGTGGGGGTTATAGTGACACAGTAACAGAGGAATTGAGGGCCCTGCTCAGTGAGTTTACATGCTAGAGGGAGTGGGGTATAGTGGCACAGTAACAGAGAGATTGAGGCCCTGCTCAGTGAGTTTACATGTTAGATTGAGTGGGGTATAGTGACAGTAACAGAGGGATTGAGGGCCTGCTCAGTGAGTTTACATGCAAGAGGGAGTGGGGTATAGTGACAGAGTAACAGAGGGATTGAGACCCTGCTCAGTGAGTTTACATGCTAGAGGGAGTGGGGTATAGTGACACAGTAACAGAGGGATTGAGGGCCTGCTCAGTGAGTTTACATGTTAGAGGGAGTGGGGGTTATAATGACACAGTAACAGATGGATTGAGGGCCCTGCTCAGTGAGTTTACATGCAAGAGGGAGTGGGGTATAGTGACAGAGTAACAGAGGGATTGAGACCCTGCTCAGTGAGTTTACATGCTAGAGGGAGTGGGGTATAGTGACACAGTAACAGAGGGATTGAGACCCTGCTCAGTGAGTTTACATGTTAGAGGGAGTGGGGTATAGTGACACAGTAACAGAGGGATTGAGGGCCCTGCTCAGTGAGTTTACATGTTAGAGGGAGTGGGGTATAGTGGCACAGTAAAAGAGGGATTGAGGGCACTGCTCAGTGAGTTTACATGTTAGAGGGAGTGGGGGTTATAGTGACACAGTAACAGAGGGATTGAGGCCCTGCTCAGTGAGTGGGGTATAGTGACAGAGTAACAGATGGATTGAGGGCCCTGCTCAGTGAGTTTACTTGTTAGAGGGAGTGGGGTATAGTGACAGTAACAGAGGGATTGAGGGCCTGCTCAGTGAGTTTACATGTTAGAGGGAGTGGAGTATAGTGACACAGTAACAGAGGGATTGAGGGCCCTGCTCAGTGAGTTTACTTGTTAGAGGGAGTGGGGTATAGTGACACAGTAACAGAGGGATTGAGGGCCTGCTCAGTGAGTTTACATGTTAGAGGGAGTGGGGTATAGTGACACGGTAACAGAGGGGTTGAGGTCCTGCTCAGTGAGTTTACATGTTAGAGGGAGTGGGGTATAGTGACACAGTAACAGAGGGGATTGAGGACACTGCTCAGTGAGTTTACATGCTAGAGGGAGTGGGGTATAGTGTAACAGAGGGATTGAGGGCCTACTCAGTGAGCTTACATGTTAGAGGGAGTGGGGTATAGTGACATGGTAACAGAGGGGTTGAGGTCCTGCTCAGTGAGTTTACATGTTAGAGGGAGTGGGGTATAGTGACACGGTAACAGAGGGGTTGAGGTCCTGCTCAGTGAGTTTAAATGTTAGAGGGAGTGGTGTATAGTGACACAGTAACAGAGGGATTGAGGCCCTGCTCAGTGAGTTTACATGTTAGAGGGAGTGGGGTATAGTGACACAGTAACAGAGGGATTGAGGGCCCTGCTCAGTGAGTTTACATGTTAGAGGGAGTGGGGTATAGTGACACAGTAACAGAGGGATTGAGGGCCTGCTCAGTGAGTTTACATGCTAGAGGGAGTGGGGTATAGTGACACAGTAACAGAGGGATTGAGGGCCTGCTCAGTGAGTTTACATGTTAGAGGGAGTGGGGGTTATAGTGACACAGTAACAGAGGAATTGAGGGCCCTGCTCAGTGAGTTTACATGCTAGAGGGAGTGGGGTATAGTGGCACAGGAACAGAGAGATTGAGGCCCTGCTCAGTGAGTTTACATGTTAGATTGAGTGGGGTATAGTGACAGTAACAGAGGGATTGAGGGCCTGCTCAGTGAGTTTACATGTTAGAGGGAGTGGGGGTTATAATGACACAGTAACAGATGGATTGAGGGCCCTGCTCAGTGAGTTTACATGCAAGAGGGAGTGGGGTATAGTGACAGAGTAACAGAGGGATTGAGACCCTGCTCAGTGAGTTTACATGCTAGAGGGAGTGGGGTATAGTGACAAAGTAACAGAGGGATTGAGACCCTGCTCAGTGAGTTTACATGTTAGAGGGAGTGGGGTATAGTGACACAGTAACAGAGGGACTGACGGCCTGCTCAGTGAGTTTACATGCTAGAGGGAGTGGGGTATAGTGACAGTAACAGAGAGATTGAGGGCCTGCTCAGTGAGTTTACATGTTAGAGGGAGTGGGGGTTATAATGACACAGTAACAGATGGATTGAGGGCCCTGCTCAGTGAGTTTACATGCAAGAGGGAGTGGGTTATAGTGACACAGTAACAGAGGGATTGAGACCCTGCTCAGTGAGTTTACATGCTAGAGGGATTGGGGTATAGTGACAGTAACAGAGGGATTGAGGGCCTGCTCAGTGAGTTTACATATTAGAGGGAATGGAGTATAGTGACAATAACAGAGGAATTGAGGGCTCTGCTCAGTGAGTTTACATGTTAAAAGGAGTGGGGGTTATAGTGACACAGTAACAGAGGGATTGAGGGCCCTGCTCAGTGAGTTTACATGTTAGAGGGAGTGGGGTATAGTGACACAGTAACAGAGGGGATTGAGGACACTGCTCAGTGAGTTTACATGCTAGAGGGAGTGGGGTATAGTGTAACAGAGGGATTGAGGGCCTACTCAGTGAGCTTACATGTTAGAGGGAGTGGGGTATAGTGACATGGTAACAGAGGGGTTGAGGTCCTGCTCAGTGAGTTTACATGTTAGAGGGAGTGGGGTATAGTGACACGGTAACAGAGGGGTTGAGGTCCTGCTCAGTGAGTTTACATGTTAGAGGGAGTGGGGTATAGTGACACGGTAACAGAGGGGTTGAGGTCCTGCTCAGTGAGTTTACATGTTAGAGGGAGTGGGGTATAGTGACACAGTAACAGAGGGGATTGAGGACGCTGCTCAGTGAGTTTACATGCTAGAGGGAGTGGGGTATAGTGTAACAGAGGGATTGAGGGCCTACTCAGTGAGCTTACATGTTAGAGGGAGTGGGGTATAGTGACACAGTAACAGAGGGATTGAGACCCTGCTCAGTGAGTTTACATGTTAGAGGGAGTGGGGTATAGTGACACAGTAACAGAGGGACTGACGGCCTGCTCAGTGAGTTTACATGCTAGAGGGAGTGGGGTATAGTGACAGTAACAGAGGGATTGAGGGCCTGCTCAGTGAGTTTACATGTTAGAGGGAGTGGAGTATAGTGACACAGTAACAGAGGGATTGAGGGCCCTGCTCAGTGAGTTTACATGCTAGAGGGAGTGGAGTATAGTGACACAGTAACAGAGGGATTGAGGGCCTGCTCAGTGAGTTTACATGCTAGAGGGAGTGGGGTATAGTGACAGTAACAGAGGGATTGAGGGCCTGCTCAGTGAGTTTACATGTTAGAGGGAGTGGAGTATAGTGACACAGTAACAGAGGGATTGAGGGCCCTGCTCAGTGAGTTTACTTGTTAGAGGGAGTGGGGTATAGTGACAGTAACAGAGGGATTGAGGCCCTGCTCAGTAAGTTTACATGCTAGAGGGAATGGGGTATAGTGACACAGTAATAGAGGGATTGAGGCCCTGCTCAGTGAGTTTACATGTTAGAGGGAGTGGAGTATAGTGACACAGTAACAGAGGGATTGAGGGCCCTGCTCAGTGAGTTTACAAGTTAGAGGGAGTGGGGTATAGTGACACAGTAACAGAGGGATTGAGGGCCCTGCTCAGTGAGTTTACATGTTAGAGGGAGTGGGGGTTATAGTGACACAGTAACAGAGGGATTGAGGGCCCTGCTCAGTGAGTTTACATGTTAGAGGGAGTGAGGTATAGTGATACGGTACTAGAGGGGTTGAGGTCCTGCTCAGTGAGTTTACATGTTAGAGGGAGTGGGGAATAGTGACACAGTAACAGAGGGGATTGAGGACCCTGCTCAGTGAGTTTACATGCTAGAGGGAGTGGGGTATAGTGTAACAGAGGGATTGAGGGCCTACTCAGTGAGCTTACATGTTAGAGGGAGTGGGGTATAGTGACACAGTAACAGAGGGATTGAGGGCCCTGGTCAGTGAGTTTACATGCTAGAGGGAATGGAGTATAGTGGCACAGTAACAGAGGGATTGAGGCCCTGCTCAGTGAGTTTACATGCTAGAGGGAGTGGGGTATAGTGACACAGTAACAGAGGGATTGAGGGCCTGCTCAGTGAGTTTACATGTTAGAGGGAGTGGGGTATAGTGACACAGTAACAGAGGGATTGAGGGCCCTGCTCAGTGAGTTTACATGCTAGAGGGAGTGGGGTATAGTGACACAGTAACAGAGGGATTGAGGGCCCTGCTCAGTAAGTTTACATGTTAGAGGGAGTGGGGTATAGTGACACAGTAACAGAGGGATTGAGGCCCTGCTCAGTGAGTTTACATGTTAGAGGGAGTGGGGTATAGTGACACAGTAACAGAGGGATTGGGGGCCCTGCTCAGTGAGTTTACATGTTAGAGGGAGTGGGGTATAGTGACAGTAACAGAGGATTGAGGGTCCTGCTCAGTGAGTTTACATGTTAGAGGGAGTGGGGTATAGTGACACAGTAACAGAGGGATTGAGGGCCCTGCTCAGTGAGTTTACATGTTAGAGGGAGTGGGGTATAGTGACACAGTAACAGAGGGATTGAGGGCCCTGCTCAGTGAGGTTACATGTTAGAGGGAGTGGGGTATAGTGACACAGTAATAGAGGGATTGAGGCCCTGCTCAGTGAGTTTACATGTTAGAGGGAGTGGGGTATAGTGACAGTAACAGAGGGATTGAGGCCCTGCTCAGTAAGTTTACAAGTTAGAGGGAGTGGGGTATAGTGACACAGTAACAGAGAGATTGAGGGCCCTGCTCAGTGAGTTTACATGTTAGAGGGAATGGAGTATAGTGACAATAACAGAGGGATTGAGGGCCCTGCTCAGTGAGTTTACATGTTAGAGGGAGTGGGGTATAGTGACACGGTAACAGAGGGGTTGAGGTCCTGCTCAGTGAGTTTACATGTTAGAGGGAGTGGGGTATAGTGACACAGTAACAGAGGGGATTGAGGACGCTGCTCAGTGAGTTTACATGCTAGAGGGAGTGGGGTATAGTGTAACAGAGGGATTGAGGGCCTACTCAGTGAGCTTACATGTTAGAGGGAGTGGGGTATAGTGACACAGTAACAGAGGGATTGAGACCCTGCTCAGTGAGTTTACATGTTAGAGGGAGTGGGGTATAGTGACACAGTAACAGAGGGACTGACGGCCTGCTCAGTGAGTTTACATGCTAGAGGGAGTGGGGTATAGTGACAGTAACAGAGGGATTGAGGGCCTGCTCAGTGAGTTTACATGTTAGAGGGAGTGGAGTATAGTGACACAGTAACAGAGGGATTGAGGGCCCTGCTCAGTGAGTTTACATGCTAGAGGGAGTGGAGTATAGTGACACAGTAACAGAGGGATTGAGGGCCTGCTCAGTGAGTTTACATGCTAGAGGGAGTGGGGTATAGTGACAGTAACAGAGGGATTGAGGGCCTGCTCAGTGAGTTTACATGTTAGAGGGAGTGGGGGTTATAATGACACAGTAACAGATGGATTGAGGGCCCTGCTCAGTGAGTTTACATGCAAGAGGGAGTGGGGTATAGTGACACAGTAACAGAGGGATTGAGACCCTGCTCATTGAGTTTACATGCTAGAGGGAGTGGGGTATAGTGACAGTAACAGAGGGATTGAGGGCCTGCTCAGTGAGTTTACATGTTAGAGGGAGTGGAGTATAGTGACACAGTAACAGAGGGATTGAGGGCCCTGCTCAGTGAGTTTACTTGTTAGAGGGAGTGGGGTATAGTGACAGTAACAGAGGGATTGAGGCCCTGCTCAGTAAGTTTACATGCTAGAGGGAATGGGGTATAGTGACACAGTAATAGAGGGATTGAGGCCCTGCTCAGTGAGTTTACATGTTAGAGGGAGTGGAGTATAGTGACAGTAACAGAGGGATTGAGGCCCTGCTCAGTAAGTTTACAAGTTAGAGGGAGTGGGGTATAGTGACACAGTAACAGAGGGATTGAGGGCCCTGCTCAGTGAGTTTACATGTTAGAGGGAGTGGGGGTTATTGTGACACAGTAACAGAGGGATTGAGGGCCCTGCTCAGTGAGTTTACATGTTAGAGGGAGTGGGGTATAGTGACACGGTAACAGAGGGGTTGAGGTCCTGCTCAGTGAGTTTACATGTTAGAGGGAGTGGGGTATAGTGACACAGTAACAGAGGGGATTGAGGACCCTGCTCAGTGAGTTTACATGCTAGAGGGAGTGGGGTATAGTGTAACAGAGGGATTGAGGGCCTACTCAGTGAGCTTACATGTTAGAGGGAGTGGGGTATAGTGACACAGTAACAGAGGGATTGAGGGCCCTGCTCAGTGAGTTTACATGCTAGAGGGAGTAGGGTATAGTGACACAGTAACAGAGGGATTGAGGGCCCTGCTCAGTGAGTTTACATGCTAGAGGGAGTGGGGTATAGTGACACAGTAACAGAGGGATTGAGGCCCTGCTCAGTGAGTTTACATGTTAGAGGGAGTGGGGTATAGTGACAGTAACAGAGGGATTGAGGGTCCTGCTCAGTGAGTTTACATGTTAGAGGGAGTGGGGTATAGTGACACAGTAACAGAGGGATTGAGGGCCCTGCTCAGTGAGTTTACATGTTAGAGGGAGTGGGGTATAGTGACACAGTAACAGAGGGATTGAGGGCCCTGCCCAGTGAGGTTACATGTTAGAGGGAGTGTGGTATAGTGACACAGTAATAGAGGGATTGAGGCCCTGCTCAGTCAGTTTACATGTTAGAGGGAGTGGAGTATAGTGACACAGTAACAGAGGGATTGAGGGCCCTGCTCAGTGAGTTTACTTGTTAGAGGGAGTGGGATATAGTGACAGTAACAGAGGGATTGAGGCCCTGCTCAGTAAGTTTACAAGTTAGAGGGAGTGGGGTATAGTGACACAGTAACAGAGGGATTGAGGGCCCTGCTCAGTGAGTTTACATGTTAGAGGGAGTGGAGTATAGTGACAATAACAGAGGGATTGAGGGCCCTGCTCAGTGAGTTTACATGTTAGAGGGAGTGGGGGTTATAGTGACACAGTAACAGAGGGATTGAGGGCCCTGCTCAGTGAGTTTACATGTTAGAGGGAGTGGGGTATAGTGACACGGTAACAGAGGGGTTGAGGTCCTGCTCAGTGAGTTTACATGTTAGAGGGAGTGGGGTATAGTGACACAGTAACAGAGGGGATTGAGGACCCTGCTCAGTGAGTTTACATGCTAGAGGGAGTGGGGTATAGTGTAACAGAGGGATTGAGGGCCTACTCAGTGAGCTTACATGTTAGAGGGAGTGGGGTATAGTGACACAGTAACAGAGGGATTGAGGGCCCTGGTCAGTGAGTTTACATGCTAGAGGGAATGGAGTATAGTGGCACAGTAACAGAGGGATTGAGGCCCTGCTCAGTGAGTTTACATGCTAGAGGGAGTAGGGTATAGTGACACAGTAACAGAGGGATTGAGGGCCCTGCTCAGTGAGTTTACATGCTAGAGGGAGTGGGGTATAGTGACACAGTAACAGAGGGATTGAGGGCCTGCTCAGTGAGTTTACATGTTAGAGGGAGTGGGGTATAGTGACACAGTAACAGAGGGATTGAGGGCCCTGCTCAGTAAGTTTACATGTTAGAGGGAGTGGGGTATAGTGACACAGTAACAGAGGGATTGAGGTCCCTGCTCAGTGAGTTTACATGTTAGAGGGAGTGGGGTATAATGACACAGTAACAGAGGGATTGAGGGCCTGCTCAGTGAGTTTACATGTTACAGGGAGTGGGGTATAGTGACACAGTAACAGAGGGATTGAGGCCCTGCTCAGTGAGTTTACATGTTAGAGGGAGTGGGGTATAGTGACACAGTAACAGAGGGATTGGGGGCCCTGCTCAGTGAGTTTACATGTTAGAGGGAGTGGGGTATAGTGACACAGTAACAGAGGGATTGGGGGCCCTGCTCAGTGAGTTTACATGTTAGAGGGAGTGGGGTATAGTGACAGTAACAGAGGGATTGAGGGTCCTGCTCAGTGAGTTTACATGTTAGAGGGAGTGGGGTATAGTGACACAGTAACAGAGGGATTGAGGGCCCTGCTCAGTGAGTTTACATGTTAGAGGGAGTGGGGTATAGTGACACAGTAACAGAGGGATTGAGGGCCCTGCTCAGTGAGGTTACATGTTAGAGGGAGTGGGGTATAGTGACACAGTAATAGAGGGATTGAGGCCCTGCTCAGTGAGTTTACATGTTAGAGGGAGTGGGGTATAGTGACACAGTAACAGAGGGATTGAGGCCCTGCTCAGTGAGTTTACATGTTAGAGGGAGTGGGGTATAGTGACACAGTAACAGAGGGATTGAGGCCCTGCTCAGTGAGTTTACATGTTAGAGGGAGTGGGGTATAGTGACACAGTAACAGAGGGATTGAGGGCCCTGCTCAGTAAGTTTACATGTTAGAGGGAGTGGGGTATAGTGACACAGTAACAGAGGGATTGAGGGCCCTGCTTAGTGAGATTACATGTTAGAGGGAGTGGGGTATAGTGACACAGTAACAGAGGGATTGAGGGCCCTGCTCAGTAAGTTTACATGTTAGAGGGAGTGGGGTATAGTGACACAGTAACAGAGGGATTGAGGCCCTGCTCAGTGAGTTTACATGTTAGAGGGAGTGGGGTATAGTGACACAGTAACAGAGGGATTGGGGGCCCTGCTCAGTGAGTTTACATGTTAGAGGGAGTGGGGTATAGTGACAGTAACAGAGGGATTGAGGGTCCTGCTCAGTGAGTTTACATGTTAGAGGGAGTGGGGTATAGTGACACAGTAACAGAGGGATTGTGGGCCCTGCTCAGTGAGTTTACATGTTAGAGGGAGTGGGGTATAGTGACACAGTAACAGAGGGATTGAGGGTCCTGCTCAGTGAGTTTACATGTTAGAGGGAGTGGGGTATAATGACACAGTAACAGAGGGATTGAGGGCCCTGCTCTGTGAGTTTACATGTTAGAGGGAGTGGGGTATAGTGACACAGTAACAGAGGGATTGAGGGCCCTGCTCAGTGAGTTTACATGTTAGAGGGAGTAAGGTATAGTGACACAGTAACAGAGGGATTGGGGGCCCTGCTCAGTGAGTTTACATGTTAGAGGGAGTAGGGTATAGTGACAGTAACAGAGGGATTGAGGGTCCTGCTCAGTGAGTTTACATGTTAGAGGGAGTGGGGTATAGTGACTGTAACAGAGGGATTGGGGGCCCTGCTCAGTGAGTTTACATGTTAGAGGGAGTGGGGTATAGTGACAGTAACAGAGGGATTGAGGGCCCTGCTCAGTGAGTTTACATGTTAGAGGGAGTGGGGTATAGTGACACAGTAACAGAGGGATTGAGGGCCCTGCTCAGTGAGTTTACATGTTAGAGGGAGTGGGGTATAGTGACACAGTAACAGAGGGATTGGGGGCCCTGCTCAGTGAGTTTACATGTTAGAGGGAGTGGGGTATAGTGACAGTAACAGAGGGATTGAGGGTCCTGCTCAGTGAGTTTACATGTTAGAGGGAGTGGGGTATAGTGACTGTAACAGAGGGATTGGGGGCCCTGCTCAGTGAGTTTACATGTTAGAGGGAGTGGGGTATAGTGACACAGTAACAGAGGGATTGAGGGCCCTGCTCAGTGAGTTTACATGCTAGAGGGAGTGGGGTATAGTGACACAGTAACAGAGGGATTGTGGGCCCTGCTCGGTGAGTTTACATGTTAGAGGGAGTGGGGTATAGTGACACAGTAACAGAGGGATTGAGGTCCCTGCTCAGTGAGTTTACATGTTAGAGGGAGTGGGGTATAATGACACAGTAACAGAGGGATTGAGGGCCTGCTCAGTGAGTTTACATGTTACAGGGAGTGGGGTATAGTGACACAGTAACAGAGGGATTGAGGCCCTGCTCAGTGAGTTTACATGTTAGAGGGAGTGGGGTATAGTGACACAGTAACAGAGGGATTGAGGGCCCTGCTCAGTGAGTTTACATGCTAGTGGGAGTGGGGTATAGTGACAGTAACAGAGGGATTGAGGCCCTGCTCAGTGAGTTTACATGTTAGAGGGAGTGGGGTAAAGTGACACAGTAACAGAGGGATTGAGGGCCCTGCTCAGTGAGTTTACATGCTAGTGGGAGTGGGGTATAGTGACAGTAACAGAGGGATTGAGGGCCTGCTCAGTGAGTTTACATGTTAGAGGGAGTGGGGTATAGTGACACAGTAACAGAGGGATTGAGGGCCTGCTCAGTGAGTTTACATGTTAGAGGGAGTGGGGTATAGTGACAGTAACAGAGGGATTGAGGGCCCTGCTCAGTGAGTTTACATGTTAGAGGGAGTGGGGTATAGTGACAGTAACAGAGGGATTGAGGCCCTGCTCAGTGAGTTTACATGTTAGAGGGAGTGGGGTATAGTGACAGTAACAGAGGGATTGAGGGCCATGCTCAGTGAGTTTACATGTTAGAGGGAGTGGGGTATATTGACACAGTAACAGAGGGATCGAGGGCCCTGCTCAGTGAGTTTACATGCTAGAGGGAGTGGGGTATAGTGACACAGTAACAGAGGGATTGAGGGTCCTGCTCAGTGAGTTTACATGTTAGAGGGAGTGGGGTATAGTGACACAGTAACAGAGGGATTGAGGGCACTGCTCAGTGAGTTTACATGTTAGAGGGAGTGGGGTATAGTGACACGGTAACAGAGGGATTGAGGGCCCTGCTCAGTGAGTTTAAATGTTAGAAGGAGTGGGGTATAGTGACACAGTAACAGAGGGATTGAGGGCCTGCTCAGTGAGTTTACATGTTAGAGGGAGTGGGGTATAGTGACACAGTAACAGAGGGATTGAGGGCCCTGCTCAGTAAGTTTACATGTTAGAGGGAGTGGGGTATAGTGACACAGTAACAGAGGGATTGAGGGCCTGCTCAGTGAGTTTACATGTTAGAGGGAGTGGGGTATAGTGACACAGTAACAGAGGGATTGAGGGCCCTGCTCAGTAAGTTTACATGTTAGAGGGAGTGGGGTATAGTGACACAGTAACAGAGGGATTGAGGCCCTGCTCAGTGAGTTTACATGTTAGAGGGAGTGGGGTATAGTGACACAGTAACAGAGGGATTGGGGGCCCTGCTCAGTGAGTTTACATGTTAGAGGGAGTGGGGTATAGTGACAGTAACAGAGGGATTGAGGGTCCTGCTCAGTGAGTTTACATGTTAGAGGGAGTGGGGTATAGTGACACAGTAACAGAGGGATTGTGGGCCCTGCTCAGTGAGTTTACATGTTAGAGGGAGTGGGGTATAGTGACACAGTAACAGAGGGATTGAGGGTCCTGCTCAGTGAGTTTACATGTTAGAGGGAGTGGGGTATAATGACACAGTAACAGAGGGATTGAGGGCCCTGCTCTGTGAGTTTACATGTTAGAGGGAGTGGGGTATAGTGACACAGTAACAGAGGGATTGAGGGCCCTGCTCAGTGAGTTTACATGTTAGAGGGAGTAAGGTATAGTGACACAGTAACAGAGGGATTGGGGGCCCTGCTCAGTGAGTTTACATGTTAGAGGGAGTAGGGTATAGTGACAGTAACAGAGGGATTGAGGGTCCTGCTCAGTGAGTTTACATGTTAGAGGGAGTGGGGTATAGTGACTGTAACAGAGGGATTGGGGGCCCTGCTCAGTGAGTTTACATGTTAGAGGGAGTGGGGTATAGTGACAGTAACAGAGGGATTGAGGGCCCTGCTCAGTGAGTTTACATGTTAGAGGGAGTGGGGTATAGTGACACAGTAACAGAGGGATTGAGGGCCCTGCTCAGTGAGTTTACATGTTAGAGGGAGTGGGGTATAGTGACACAGTAACAGAGGGATTGGGGGCCCTGCTCAGTGAGTTTACATGTTAGAGGGAGTGGGGTATAGTGACAGTAACAGAGGGATTGAGGGTCCTGCTCAGTGAGTTTACATGTTAGAGGGAGTGGGGTATAGTGACTGTAACAGAGGGATTGGGGGCCCTGCTCAGTGAGTTTACATGTTAGAGGGAGTGGGGTATAGTGACACAGTAACAGAGGGATTGAGGGCCTGCTCATTGAGGTTACATGTTAGAGGGAGTTGGGTATAATGACACAGTAACAGAGGGATTGAGGGCCCTGCTCAGTGAGTTTACATGCTAGAGGGAGTGGGGTATAGTGACACAGTAACAGAGGGATTGTGGGCCCTGCTCGGTGAGTTTACATGTTAGAGGGAGTGGGGTATAGTGACACAGTAACAGAGGGATTGAGGTCCCTGCTCAGTGAGTTTACATGTTAGAGGGAGTGGGGTATAATGACACAGTAACAGAGGGATTGAGGGCCTGCTCAGTGAGTTTACATGTTACAGGGAGTGGGGTATAGTGACACAGTAACAGAGGGATTGAGGCCCTGCTCAGTGAGTTTACATGTTAGAGGGAGTGGGGTATAGTGACACAGTAACAGAGGGATTGAGGGCCCTGCTCAGTGAGTTTACATGCTAGTGGGAGTGGGGTATAGTGACAGTAACAGAGGGATTGAGGCCCTGCTCAGTGAGTTTACATGTTAGAGGGAGTGGGGTAAAGTGACACAGTAACAGAGGGATTGAGGGCCCTGCTCAGTGAGTTTACATGCTAGTGGGAGTGGGGTATAGTGACAGTAACAGAGGGATTGAGGGCCTGCTCAGTGAGTTTACATGTTAGAGGGAGTGGGGTATAGTGACACAGTAACAGAGGGATTGAGGGCCTGCTCAGTGAGTTTACATGTTAGAGGGAGTGGGGTATAGTGACAGTAACAGAGGGATTGAGGGCCCTGCTCAGTGAGTTTACATGTTAGAGGGAGTGGGGTATAGTGACAGTAACAGAGGGATTGAGGCCCTGCTCAGTGAGTTTACATGTTAGAGGGAGTGGGGTATAGTGACAGTAACAGAGGGATTGAGGGCCATGCTCAGTGAGTTTACATGTTAGAGGGAGTGGGGTATATTGACACAGTAACAGAGGGATCGAGGGCCCTGCTCAGTGAGTTTACATGCTAGAGGGAGTGGGGTATAGTGACACAGTAACAGAGGGATTGAGGGTCCTGCTCAGTGAGTTTACATGTTAGAGGGAGTGGGGTATAGTGACACAGTAACAGAGGGATTGAGGGCACTGCTCAGTGAGTTTACATGTTAGAGGGAGTGGGGTATAGTGACACGGTAACAGAGGGATTGAGGGCCCTGCTCAGTGAGTTTAAATGTTAGAAGGAGTGGGGTATAGTGACACAGTAACAGAGGGATTGAGGGCCCTGCTCAGTAAGTTTACATGTTAGAGGGAGTGGGGTATAGTGACACAGTAACAGAGGGATTGAGGGCCTGCTCAGTGAGTTTACATGTTAGAGGGAGTGGGGTATAGTGACACAGTAACAGAGGGATTGAGGGCCTGCTCAGTGAGTTTACATGTTAGAGGGAGTGGGGTATAGTGACAGTAACAGAGGGATTGAGGGTCCTGCTCAGTGAGTTTACATGTTAGAGGGAGTGGGGTATAGTGACACAGTAACAGAGGGATTGTGGGCCCTGCTCAGTGAGTTTACATGTTAGAGGGAGTGGGGTATAGTGACACAGTAACAGAGGGATTGAGGGTCCTGCTCAGTGAGTTTACATGTTAGAGGGAGTGGGGTATAATGACACAGTAACAGAGGGATTGAGGGCCCTGCTCAGTGAGTTTACATGTTAGAGGGAGTGGGGTATAATGACACAGTAACAGAGGGATTGAGGGTCCTGCTCAGTGAGTTTACATGTTAGAGGGAGTGGGGTATAGTGACACAGTAACAGAGGGATTGGGGGCCCTGCTCAGTGAGTTTACATGTTAGAGGGAGTGGGGTATAGTGACAGTAACAGAGGGATTGAGGGTCCTGCTCAGTGAGTTTACATGTTAGAGGGAGTGGGGTATAGTGACTGTAACAGAGGGATTGGGGGCCCTGCTCAGTGAGTTTACATGTTAGAGGGAGTGGGGTATAGTGACAGTAACAGAGGGATTGAGGGCCCTGCTCAGTGAGTTTACATGTTAGAGGGAGTGGGGTATAGTGACACAGTAACAGAGGGATTGAGGGCCCTGCTCAGTGAGTTTACATGTTAGAGGGAGTGGGGTATAGTGACACAGTAACAGAGGGATTGGGGGCCCTGCTCAGTGAGTTTACATGTTAGAGGGAGTGGGGTATAGTGACAGTAACAGAGGGATTGAGGGTCCTGCTCAGTGAGTTTACATGTTAGAGGGAGTGGGGTATAGTGACTGTAACAGAGGGATTGGGGGCCCTGCTCAGTGAGTTTACATGTTAGAGGGAGTGGGGTATAGTGACACAGTAACAGAGGGATTGAGGGCCTGCTCATTGAGGTTACATGTTAGAGGGAGTTGGGTATAATGACACAGTAACAGAGGGATTGAGGGCCCTGCTCAGTGAGTTTACATGCTAGAGGGAGTGGGGTATAGTGACACAGTAACAGAGGGATTGTGGGCCCTGCTCGGTGAGTTTACATGTTAGAGGGAGTGGGGTATAGTGACACAGTAACAGAGGGATTGAGGTCCCTGCTCAGTGAGTTTACATGTTAGAGGGAGTGGGGTATAATGACACAGTAACAGAGGGATTGAGGGCCTGCTCAGTGAGTTTACATGTTACAGGGAGTGGGGTATAGTGACACAGTAACAGAGGGATTGAGGCCCTGCTCAGTGAGTTTACATGTTAGAGGGAGTGGGGTATAGTGACACAGTAACAGAGGGATTGAGGGCCCTGCTCAGTGAGTTTACATGCTAGTGGCAGTGGGGTATAGTGACAGTAACAGAGGGATTGAGGCCCTGCTCAGTGAGTGTACATGTTAGAGGGAGTGGGGTAAAGTGACACAGTAACAGAGGGATTGAGGGCCCTGCTCAGTGAGTTTACATGCTAGTGGGAGTGGGGTATAGTGACAGTAACAGAGGGATTGAGGGCCTGCTCAGTGAGTTTACATGTTAGAGGGAGTGGGGTATAGTGACAGTAACAGAGGGATTGAGGGCCCTGCTCAGTGAGTTTACATGTTAGAGGGAGTGGGGTATAGTGACAGTAACAGAGGGATTGAGGGCCCTGCTCAGTGAGTTTACATGTTAGAGGGAGTGGGGTATAGTGACAGTAACAGAGGGATTGAGGCCCTGCTCAGTGAGTTTACATGTTAGAGGGAGTGGGGTATAGTGACAGTAACAGAGGGATTGAGGGCCATGCTCAGTGAGTTTACATGTTAGAGGGAGTGGGGTATATTGACACAGTAACAGAGGGATTGAGGGCCCTGCTCAGTGAGTTTACATGCTAGAGGGAGTGGGGTATAGTGACACAGTAACAGAGGGATTGAGGGTCCTGCTCAGTGAGTTTACATGTTAGAGGGAGTGGGGTATAGTGACACAGTAACAGAGGGATTGAGGGCACTGCTCAGTGAGTTTACATGTTAGAGGGAGTGGGGTATAGTGACACGGTAACAGAGGGATTGAGGGCCCTGCTCAGTGAGTTTAAATGTTAGAAGGAGTGGGGTATAGTGACACAGTAACAGAGGGATTGAGGGCCTGCTCAGTGAGTTTACATGTTAGAGGGAGTGGGGTATAGTGACACAGTAACAGAGGGATTGAGGGCCCTGCTCAGTAAGTTTACATGTTAGAGGGAGTGGGGTATAGTGACACAGTAACAGAGGGATTGAGGGCCTGCTCAGTGAGTTTACATGTTAGAGGGAGTGGGGTATAGTGACACAGTAACAGAGGGATTGAGGGCCTGCTCAGTGAGTTTACATGTTAGAGGGAGTGGGGTATAGTGACACAGTAACAGAGGGATTGAGGGCCCTGCTCAGTGAGTTTACATGTTAGAGGGAGTGAGGTATAGTGACACAGTAACAGAGGGATTGAGGGCCCTGCTCAGTGAGTTTACATGTTAGAGGGAGTGGGGTATAGTGACACAGTAACAGAGGGATTGAGGGCCCTGCTCAGTGAGGTTACATGTTAGAGGGAGTGGGGTATAGTGACACAGTAATAGAGGGATTGAGGCCCTGCTCAGTGAGTTTACATGTTAGAGGGAGTGGAGTATAGTGACACAGTAACAGAGGGATTGAGGGCCCTGCTCAGTGAGTTTACTTGTTAGAGGGAGTGGGGTATAGTGACAGTAACAGAGGGATTGAGGCCCTGCTCAGTAAGTTTACAAGTTAGAGGGAGTGGGGTATAGTGACAGTAACAGAGGGATTGAGGGCCTGCTCAGTGAGTTTACATGTTAGAGGGAGTGGGGTAAAGTGACACAGTAACAGAGGGATTGAGGGCCCTGCTCAGTGAGTTTACATGCTAGTGGGAGTGGGGTATAGTGACAGTAACAGAGGGATTGAGGGCCTGCTCAGTGAGTTTACATGTTAGAGGGAGTGGGGTATAGTGACACAGTAACAGAGGGATTGAGGGCCTGCTCAGTGAGTTTACATGTTAGAGGGAGTGGGGTATAGTGACAGTAACAGAGGGATTGAGGGCCCTGCTCAGTGAGTTTACATGTTAGAGGGAGTGGGGTATAGTGACAGTAACAGAGGGATTGAGGCCCTGCTCAGTGAGTTTACATGTTAGAGGGAGTGGGGTATAGTGACAGTAACAGAGGGATTGAGGGCCCTGCTCAGTGAGTTTACATGTTAGAGGGAGTGGGGTATATTGACACAGTAACAGAGGGATTGAGGGCCCTGCTCAGTGAGTTTACATGCTAGAGGGAGTGGGGTATAGTGACACAGTAACAGAGGGATTGAGGCCCTGCTCAGTGAGTTTACATGTTAGAGGGAGTGGGGTATAGTGACACAGTAACAGAGGGATTGAGGGCACTGCTCAGTGAGTTTACATGTTAGAGGGAGTGGTGTATAGTGACACGGTAACAGAGGGATTGAGGGCCCTGCTCAGTGAGTTTAAATGTTAGAAGGAGTGGGGTATAGTGACACAGTAACAGAGGGATTGAGGGCCTGCTCAGTGAGTTTACATGTTAGAGGGAGTGGGGTATAGTGACACAGTAACAGAGGGATTGAGGGCCCTGCTCAGTAAGTTTACATGTTAGAGGGAGTGGGGTATAGTGACACAGTAACAGAGGGATTGAGGGCCTGCTCAGTGAGTTTACATGTTAGAGGGAGTGGGGTATAGTGACACAGTAACAGAGGGATTGAGGGCCTGCTCAGTGAGTTTACATGTTAGAGGGAGTGGGGTATAGTGACACAGTAACAGAGGGATTGAGGGCCCTGCTCAGTGAGTTTACATGTTAGAGGGAGTGAGGTATAGTGACACAGTAACAGAGGGATTGAGGGCCCTGCTCAGTGAGTTTACATGTTAGAGGGAGTGGGGTATAGTGACACAGTAACAGAGGGATTGAGGGCCCTGCTCAGTGAGGTTACATGTTAGAGGGAGTGGGGTATAGTGACACAGTAATAGAGGGATTGAGGCCCTGCTCAGTGAGTTTACATGTTAGAGGGAGTGGAGTATAGTGACACAGTAACAGAGGGATTGAGGGCCCTGCTCAGTGAGTTTACTTGTTAGAGGGAGTGGGGTATAGTGACAGTAACAGAGGGATTGAGGCCCTGCTCAGTAAGTTTACAAGTTAGAGGGAGTGGGGTATAGTGACAGTAACAGAGGGATTGAGGGCCTGCTCAGTGAGTTTACATGTTAGAGGGAGTGGGGTAAAGTGACACAGTAACAGAGGGATTGAGGGCCCTGCTCAGTGAGTTTACATGCTAGTGGGAGTGGGGTATAGTGACAGTAACAGAGGGATTGAGGGCCTGCTCAGTGAGTTTACATGTTAGAGGGAGTGGGGTATAGTGACACAGTAACAGAGGGATTGAGGGCCTGCTCAGTGAGTTTACATGTTAGAGGGAGTGGGGTATAGTGACAGTAACAGAGGGATTGAGGGCCCTGCTCAGTGAGTTTACATGTTAGAGGGAGTGGGGTATAGTGACAGTAACAGAGGGATTGAGGCCCTGCTCAGTGAGTTTACATGTTAGAGGGAGTGGGGTATAGTGACAGTAACAGAGGGATTGAGGGCCCTGCTCAGTGAGTTCACATGTTAGAGGGAGTGGGGTATATTGACACAGTAACAGAGGGATTGAGGGCCCTGCTCAGTGAGTTTACATGCTAGAGGGAGTGGGGTATAGTGACACAGTAACAGAGGGATTGAGGCCCTGCTCAGTGAGTTTACATGTTAGAGGGAGTGGGGTATAGTGACACAGTAACAGAGGGATTGAGGGCACTGCTCAGTGAGTTTACATGTTAGAGGGAGTGGTGTATAGTGACACGGTAACAGAGGGATTGAGGGCCCTGCTCAGTGAGTTTAAATGTTAGAAGGAGTGGGGTATAGTGACACAGTAACAGAGGGATTGAGGGCCTGCTCAGTGAGTTTACATGTTAGAGGGAGTGGGGTATAGTGACACAGTAACAGAGGGATTGAGGGCCCTGCTCAGTAAGTTTACATGTTAGATGGAGTGGGGTATAGTGACACAGTAACAGAGGGATTGAGGGCCTGCTCAGTGAGTTTACATGTTAGAGGGAGTGGGGTATAGTGACACAGTAACAGAGGGATTGAGGGCCTGCTCAGTGAGTTTACATGTTAGAGGGAGTGGGGTATAGTGACACAGTAACAGAGGGATTGAGGGCCCTGCTCAGTGAGTTTACATGTTAGAGGGAGTGAGGTATAGTGACACAGTAACAGAGGGATTGAGGGCCCTGCTCAGTGAGTTTACATGTTAGAGGGAGTGGGGTATAGTGACACAGTAACAGAAGGATTGAGGGCCCTGCTCAGTGAGGTTACATGTTAGAGGGAGTGGGGTATAGTGACACAGTAATAGAGGGATTGAGGCCCTGCTCAGTGAGTTTACATGTTAGAGGGAGTGGAGTATAGTGACACAGTAACAGAGGGATTGAGGGCCCTGCTCAGTGAGTTTACTTGTTAGAGGGAGTGGGGTATAGTGACAGTAACAGAGGGATTGAGGCCCTGCTCAGTAAGTTTACAAGTTAGAGGGAGTGGGGTATAGTGACACAGTAACAGAGGGATTGAGGGCCCTGCTCAGTGAGTTTACATGTTAGAGGGAGTGGAGTATAGTGACAATAACAGAGGGATTGAGGGCCCTGCTCAGTGAGTTTACATGCTAGAGGGAGTGGGGTATAGTGACACAGTAACAGAGGGATTGAGGGCCTGCTCAGTGAGTTTACATGTTAGAGGGAGTGGGGTATAGTGACACAGTAATAGAGGGATTGAGGCCCTGCTCAGTGAGTTTACATGTTAGAGGGAGTGGGGTATAGTGACACAGTAACAGAGGGATTGAGGGCCCTGCTCAGTAGGTTTACATGTTAGAGGGAGTGGGGTATAGTGACACAGTAACAGAGGCATTGAGAGCCCTGCTTAGTGAGATTACATGTTAGAGGGAGTGGGGTATAGTGACACAGTAACAGAGGGATTGAGGCCCTGCTCAGTGAGTTTACATGTTAGAGGGAGTGGGGTATAAAGACACAGTAACAGAGGGATTGAGGCCCTGCTCAGTAAGTTTACATGTTAGAGGGAGTGGGGTATAGTGACACAGTAACAGAGGGATTGAGGCCCTGCTCAGTGAGTTTACATGTTAGAGGGAGTGGGGTATAGTGACACAGTAACAGAGGGATTGGGGGCCCTGCTCAGTGAGTTTACATGTTAGAGGGAGTGGGGTATAGTGACAGTAACAGAGGGATTGAGGGTCCTGCTCAGTGAGTTTACATGTTAGAGGGAGTGGGGTATAGTGACACAGTAACAGAGGGATTGTGGGCCCTGCTCAGTGAGTTTACATGTTAGAGGGAGTGGGGTATAGTGACACAGTAACAGAGGGATTGAGGGCCCTGCTCAGTGAGGTTACATGTTAGAGGGAGTGGGGTATAGTGACAGTAACAGAGGGATTGAGGGTCCTGCTCAGTGAGTTTACATGTTAGAGGGAGTGGGGTATAGCAGGGGCGGGCTGGGCCGGGGGGCAGGGAGGCAATTGCCCCCCAGGCCGCCCGAAATTATTTTAGGACCGGCCGCGGCGGGCCGGCCCTTTAAATGCTGCAGCCGCCGAGCGATCTGTAAAGAGCGCTCAGACGACTGCAGCTGCTTTTCCCTCCCTCCCCTCCCCTGTAGGTGGCCGAGCTGCACTCCGGTCCGCGGTCCCGGCCGGAGTGATGGGAAGGTGCACACTGAGTGTGCACTTCCTGTCAGTCCGGCCGGGTACAGGAAACAGAAACTCCTGTTCCGCGCGGAACAGGAGTTTCTGTTTCCTGTACCCGGCCGGACTGACAGGAAGGTGCACACTGAGCACCTTCCTATCACTCCGGCCGGGACCGCGGACTGGAGTGCAGCTCGGCCACCTCCAGGGGAGGGGGTAAGAGTAAGAAGAGGGGAGGGGAGGGGGGGGGGGAGAGAGTAAAAAGAAGGGAGGGGGGAGAGAGTAAAAAGAAGGGAGGGGGGAGAGAGTAAAAAGAAGGGAGGGGGGAGAGTAAAAAGAGGGGAGGGGGTGACAGTAAGAAGAGGGGGGGAGAGTAAGAAGAGGGGGGGAGAGTAAGAAGAGGGGGGGGAGAGTAAAAAGAGGGGAGGGGGGAGAGTAAGAAGAGGGGGGGACAGTAAGAAGAGGGGGGACAGTAAGAAGGGGGAGGGGGAGAGTAAGAAGAGGGGAGGGGGGAGAGTAAGAAGAGGGGAGGGGGGAGAGTAAGAAGAGGGGAGGGGGGAGAGTAAGAAGAGGGGAGGGGGGGAGAGTAAGAAGAAGGGGAGGGGGGGAGAGTAAGAAGAAGGGGAGAGTAAGAAGAAGGGGGGAGTAAGAAGAGGGGAGGGGGGAGTAAGAAGAGGGAGTAAGAAGAGGGAAGAGAGGGAGTAAGAAGAGGGAAGAGAGGGAGTAAGAAGAGGGAAGAGAGGGAGTAAGAAGAGGGAAGAGAGGGGGATAATAAGAGGGGAGGGGGATAATAAGAGGGGAGGGGGATAATAAGAGGGGAGGGGGGATAATAAGAGGGGAGGGGGGATAATAAGAGGGGAGGGGGGATAATAAGAGGGGGGGGGGTAAGAAGGAGGGGAGATAAGAAAAAGAGGGGGGTAAGAACAAGAGTGGGGAGTAATTAGAAGAAGGGGGTAAGAAGAAGAGGGGGGAGTAAGAAGAAGAGGGGGGAGTAAGAAGAAGAAGAAGGGGGGTAAGAAGAAGGGGGTAAGAAGAAGAAGGGGGGTAAGAAGAACAATGGGGTAAGAAGAAGAAGGAGGGGGTAAGAAGAAGAAGGAAGGGGTAAGAAGAAGAAGGAAGGGGTAAGAAGAAGAAGGAGGGGGTAAGAAGAAGAAGGAGGGGGTAAGAAGAAGAAGGAGGGGGTAAGAAGAAGAAGAGGGGGTAAGAAGAAGAAGAGGGGGTAAGAAGAAGAAGAGGGGGTAAGAAGAAGGGGGGAGTAATAAGAAGAAGGGGGTAAGAAGAACAAGGGGGGAGTAAGAAGAACACGGGGAGGAGGGGGGTAAGAAGAACACAGGGGGGTTGAGAACACACAGAGGGAGGAGTGAGAAGAACACAGGGAGGGTGGAGGGGGGATGAGAAGAGCACAGGGAGGGTGGGTGAGTGTGAGAAGAGACTGCTAGGGGAGGGTGGGGGAGAGGAGAGACCACTAAGGGGCAGGGGAGAGCTCTAAGGGACAATAGGGACAGCTCTATAGGACAGGGGGCAAGACAGGGCGCTCTTTAACACTACGCGCACACACACACACACACACACACACACACACACACACACACACACACAATGCATCCCTATACATACACAGAAACACACAATGCGCCCCTATACATACACAGAAACACACAATGCACCCCTATACATACACATACACACAGAAACAGAACATGCTTCCCTTACACACAGAGAAACACACAATGCATCCATTACACACACACACACAATGCAACCCTTACACACACAAAGACAATGCATCATTTGCACACATACACAGAAACATACAATGCAAACCCTTACACACACATGCAAACACACACACTGTTTTTCTTACATGCACACAGAAACACAATGCATCTCTTACACTCAATGCACACACATACAGACACACACCTTGCATCCCTTATGCATACAAACACAGATTTACACAATGCATCCCTCACACACAACCAGAAACACATAATACATCCCTTATACACAAATACACACTGCTTCCACTACACACAAACACACTGCATCACCTGCTCAAACTGGTATCCCTATATACTACATACCATAAGCACACATATGAGATAACACATAACACATCCCCTACACACTCCACTCCCTGTGAGCGAGCTCATGGGTGGGTGGAACATATAAGTGGACTTATGAGTGGGCCTTATGGGCATACTCACCGTCAGGCACTGGGGCCCAGACCTTGAGCTGTGTAAGAGGCCCCCCAAAAAATGGAGCTGCTTCCAATTCTCCCAGAACGTTGAATTTTGTGACCACAGTTGCAAACAGCCTCCAGAGGTCCTGTTCTACACCAGACGAGTGGAGCCAATCTGCAGCCCATCATCATCCTCATCTAATTGTAAGTAGGCAATCTAGTATATTATTAGTGACACTAATCTATAATTTACCTCACATTAAAGGGACACTATAGCTTAATGAAGTGGTTCTGGTGTCTATAGCTGGTCCCTGCAGGCTTTTTAATGTAAACACACACTGTGTGCAGCACTGGCGTTAGTTCATATGGCAGATCATATGGGTGGGGCATTGTGATGTCACATGGGGGGCGGCAAATTTATATTTTGTCTAGGGCGGCAAAAATCCTTGCACCGGCTCTGATCCTGCGCAGGTGCACCAGTCTACTGGTGACCCACAGGAGGGGAGTGCACGGATTGCACTGCACTCTCCTCCTGCCCAGACCCGTCTTGACCGCAGTGCAAGTGCCCTCTACCCCTAATTTACAGTGGCTCACACTCACAAGCAGTGCCTAGAGCCCTTTGCAGAGACGGAAACAAAGAGGTTCTGCGGCAGCTGGCCGTCCTGCAAGCATTACATTAAACAGCTGTTCCCCATGCAGCCACAGATGGCGTTGTGCTGGGAGACTGTGATTACTCTTCACTTCCTCCCAGCCTACAGAGCAGCGCATGGGGGAGAGAGGAGGAGGCATGATTTAATCTTGAATAAATCCTCTAACAAAACCTTTATAAATTTGGGGGGGGATCAGCTCTGTTTCCACAGTTTATTGGTGTTTACTCTCATCTCTGTATTAATATTGAGGGATATCTAAGTAGTAACATCAGTGTGTGTCAGCAGGGCCAGCCATTAGGGTGGGCAAGCTGTGCGGTCACGCAGGGTGCCATGACAACAGAGGCGCCCGGCGGCCAACACAGCTCACAAGTTGGGTACACCAGCATATTTAATTTAAACGATTCGCTGGTGGTCCACTGGTGCGCACCAGCAGTAGGTGCAGTCAGATCATATCATCTCCCTCGTGGTTCCGGCGCTCAGTTAGTGAGTCAGAGCACAGGCTCAGAGATTCTCAGCCTGTGCTCTGACAACATTGAAAGTCAGAGCCGTGAAGGAGCGGGTATGGCAAAGAGCTACTGATTAGCATAACATCAATATCCGTTATAAAACCAGGAAAAGGTGGGCATGGATAGTGAACTGATTTGGTGGCGCAATGGGCCACTTGACTGGTTTTGCCCCCCAGGCCTAAGGCTGCCAGCCCTCCCCTGGGGTATAGTGACACAGTAACAGAGGGATTGAGGGCCCTGCTCAGTGAGTTTACATGTTAGAGGGAGTGGGGTATAGTGACACAGTAACAGAGGGATTGAGGGCCTGCTCAGCGAGCTTACATGTTAGAGGGAGTGGGGTATAGTGACACAGTAACAGAGGGATTGAGGGCCCTGCTCAGTGAGTTTACATGTTAGAGGGAGTGGGGTATAGTGACACAGTAACAGAGGGATTGGGGGCCCTGCTCAGTGAGTTTACATGTTAGAGGGAGTGGGGTATAGTGACACAGTAACAGAGGGATTGGGGGCCCTGCTCAGTGAGTTTACATGTTAGAGGGAGTGGGGTATAGTGACAGTAACAGAGGGATTGAGGGTCCTGCTCAGTGAGTTTACATGTTAGAGGGAGTGGGGTATAGTGACTGTAACAGAGGGATTGGGGGCCCTGCTCAGTGAGTTTACATGTTAGAGGGAGTGGGGTATAGTGACAGTAACAGAGGGATTGAGGGCCCGGCTCAGTGAGCTTACATGTTAGAGGGAGTGGGGTATAGTGACACAGTAACAGAGGGATTGAGGGCCCTGCTCAGTGAGTTTACATGTTAGAGGGAGTGGGGTATAGTGACACAGTAACAGAGGGATTGAGGGCCCAGTTCAGTGAGTTTACATGTTAGAGGGAGTGGGGTATAGTGACACAGTAACAGAGGGATTGAGGGCCCTGCTCAGTGAGTTTACATGTTAGAGGGAGTGGGGTATAGTGACACAGTAACAGAGGGATTGGGGGCCCTGCTCAGTGAGTTTACATGTTAGAGGGAGTGGGGTATAGTGACACAGTAACAGAGGGATTGAGGGCCTGCTCAGTGAGGTTACATGTTAGAGGGAGTTGGGTATAATGACACAGTAACAGAGGGATTGAGGGCCCTGCTCAGTGAGTTTACATGCTAGAGGGAGTGGGGTATAGTGACACAGTAACAGAGGGATTGTGGGCCCTGCTCGGTGAGTTTACATGTTAGAGGGAGTGGGGTATAGTGACACAGTAACAGAGGGACTGAGTTTCCTGCTCAATGAGTTTACATGTTAGAGGGAGTGGGGTATAATGACACAGTAACAGAGGGATTGAGGGCCTGCTCAGTGAGTTTACATGTTACAGGGAGTGGGGTATAGTGACACAGTAACAGAGGGATTGAGGTCCCTGCTCAGTGAGTTTTCATGCTAGAGGGAGTGGGGTATAATGACACAGTAACAGAGGGATTGAGGCCCTGCTCAGTGAGTTTACATGTTAGAGGGAGTGGGGTATAATGACACAGTAACAGAGGGATTGAGGCCCTGCTCAGTGAGTTTACATGTTAGAGGGAGTGGGGTATAATGACACAGTAACAGAGGGATTGAGGCCCTGCTCAGTGAGTTTACATGTTAGAGGGAGTGGGGTAAAGTGACACAGTAACAGAGGGATTGAGGTCCCTGCTCAGTGAGTTTTCATGCTAGAGGGAGTGGGGTATAGTGACAGTAACAGAGGGATTGAGGGCCTGCTCAGTGAGTTTACATGTTAGAGGGAGTGGGGTATAGTGACACAGTAACAGAGGGATTGAGGGCCTGCTCAGTGAGTTTACATGTTAGAGGGAGTGGGGTATAGTGACAGTAACAGAGGGATTGAGGGCCCTGCTCAGTGAGTTTACATGTTAGAGGGAGTGGGGTATAGTGACAGTAACAGAGGGATTGAGGCCCTGCTCAGTGAGTTTACATGTTAGAGGGAGTGGGGTATAGTGACAGTAACAGAGGGATTGAGGGCCCTGCTCAGTGAGTTTACATGTTAGAGGGAGTGGGGTATAGTGACACAGTAACAGAGGGATTGAGGGCCCTGCTCAGTGAGTTTACATGCTAGAGGGAGTGGGGTATAGTGACACAGTAACAGAGGGATTGAGGCCCTGCTCAGTGAGTTTACATGTTAGAGGGAGTGGGGTATAGTGACACGGTAACAGAGGGATTGAGGGCCCTGCTCAGTGAGTTTAAATGTTAGAAGGAGTGGGGTATAGTGACACAGTAACAAAGGGATTGAGGGCCTGCTCAGTGAGTTTAAATGTTAGAAGGAGTGGGGTATAGTGACACAGTAACAAAGGGATTGAGGGCCTGCTCAGTGAGTTTACATGTTAGAGGGAGTGGGGTATAGTGACACAGTAACAGAGGGATTGAGGGCACTGCTCAGTGAGTTTACATGTTAGAGGGAGTGGGGTATAGTGACACAGTAACAGAGGGATTGAGGGCCTGCTCAGTGAGTTTACATGTTAGAGGGAGTGGGGTATAGTGACACGGTAACAGAGGGATTGAGGCCCTGCTCAGTGAGTTTACATGCTAGAGGGAGTGGGGTATAGTGACAGTAACAGAGGGATTGAGGCCCTGCTCAGTGAGTTTACATGCTAGAGGGAGTGGGGTATAGTGACACAGTAACAGAGGGATTGAGGGCCCTGCTCAGTGAGTTTACATGTTAGAGGGAGTGGGGTATAGTGACACAGTAACAGAGGGATTGAGGGCCCTGCTCAGTGAGTTTACATGTTAGAGGGAGTGGGGTATAGTGACACAGTAACAGAGGGATTGAGGGCCTGCTCAGTGAGGTTACATGTTAGAGGGAGTGGGGTATAGTGACAGTAACAGAGGGATTGAGGGCCTGCTCAGTGAGGTTACATGTTAGAGGGAGTGGGGTATAGTGACACAGTAACAGAGGGATTGAGGGCCCTGCTCAGTGAGTTTACATGTTAGAGGGAGTGGGGTATAGTGACACAGTAACAGAGGGATTGAGGGCCTGCTCAGTGAGGTTACATGTTAGAGGGAGTGGGGTATAGTGACACAGTAACAGAGGGATTGAGGGCCCTGCTCAGTGAGGTTACATGTTAGAGGGAGTGGGGTATAGTGACACAGTAACAGAGGGATTGAGGGCCTGCTCCTGCTCAGTGAGTTTACATGTTAGAGGGTGTGGGGTATAGTGACACAGTAACAGAGGGATTGAGGGCCCTGCTCAGTGAGTTTACATGTTAGAGGGAGTGAGGTATAGTGACACAGTAACAGAGGGATTGAGGGCCCTGCTCAGTGAGTTTACATGTTAGAGGGAGTGGGGTATAGTGACACAGTAACAGAGGGATTGAGGGCCCTGCTCAGTGAGGTTACATGTTAGAGGGAGTGGGGTATAGTGACACAGTAACAGAGGGATTGAGGGCCTGCTCCTGCTCAGTGAGTTTACATGTTAGAGGGTGTGGGGTATAGTGACACAGTAACAGAGGGATTGAGGCCCTGCTCAGTGAGGTTACATGTTAGAGGGAGTGGGGTATAGTGACACAGTAACAGAGGGATTGAGGGCCTGCTCAGTGAGTTTACATGTTAGAGGGAGTGGGGTATAGTGACACAGTAACAGAGGGATTGAGGGCCCTGCTCAGTGAGGTTACATGTTAGAGGGAGTGGGGTATAGTGACACAGTAACAGAGGGATTGAGGGCCTGCTCAGTGAGGTTACATGTTAGAGGGAGTGGGGTATAGTGACACAGTAACAGAGGGATTGAGGGCCCTGCTCAGTGAGGTTACATGTTAGAGGGAGTGGGGTATAGTGACACAGTAACAGAGGGATTGAGGGCCTGCTCCTGCTCAGTGAGTTTACATGTTAGAGGGTGTGGGGTATAGTGACACAGTAACAGAGGGATTGAGGGCCCTGCTCAGTGAGTTTACATGTTAGAGGGAGTGAGGTATAGTGACACAGTAACAGAGGGATTGAGGGCCCTGCTCAGTGAGTTTACATGTTAGAGGGAGTGGGGTATAGTGACACAGTAACAGAGGGATTGAGGGCCCTGCTCAGTGAGGTTACATGTTAGAGGGAGTGGGGTATAGTGACACAGTAACAGAGGGATTGAGGGCCTGCTCCTGCTCAGTGAGTTTACATGTTAGAGGGTGTGGGGTATAGTGACACAGTAACAGAGGGATTGAGGCCCTGCTCAGTGAGGTTACATGTTAGAGGGAGTGGGGTATAGTGACACAGTAACAGAGGGATTGAGGGCCTGCTCAGTGAGTTTACATGTTAGAGGGAGTGGGGTATAGTGACACAGTAACAGAGGGATTGAGGGCCCTGCTCAGTGAGGTTACATGTTAGAGGGAGTGGGGTATAGTGACACAGTAACAGAGGGATTGAGGGCCTGCTCAGTGAGTTTACATGTTAGAGGGAGTGGGGTATAGTGAAACAGTAACAGAGGGATTGAGGGCCCTGCTCAGTAAGTTTACATGTTAGAGGGAGTGGGGTATAGTGACACAGTAACAGGGGGGATGAGGGCCTGCTCAGAAAGTTTACATGTTAGAGGGAGTGGGGTATAGTGACACAGTAACAGAGGGATTGAGGCCCTGCTCAGTGAGTTCACATGCTAGAGGGAGTGGGGTATAGTGACACAGTAACAGAGGGATTGAGGGCCCTGCTCAGTGAGGTTACATGTTAGAGGGAGTGGGGTATAGTGACACAGTAACAGAGGGATTGAGGGCCCTGCTTAGTGAGTTTACATGTTAGAGGGAGTGGGGTATAGTGACACAGTAACAGAGGGATTGAGGCCCTGCTTAGTGAGTTTACATGCTAGAGGGAGTGGGGTATAGTGACACAGTAACAGAGGGATTTAGGGCCCTGCTCAGTGAGGTTACATGTTAGAGGGAGTGGGGTATAGTGACACAGTAACAGAGGGATTGAGGGCCCTGCTCAGTGAGTTTACATGTTAGAGGGAGTGGGGTATAGTGACACAGTAACAGAGGGATTGAGGCCCTGCTCAGTGAGTTTACATGTTAGAGGGAGTGGGGTATAGTGACACAGTAACAGAGGGATTGAGGCCCTGCTCAGTGAGTTTACATGTTAGAGGGAGTGGGGTATAGTGACACAGTAACAGAGGGATTGAGGCCCTGCTCAGTGAGTTTACATGTTAGAGGGAGTGGGGTATAGTGACACAGTAACAGAGGGATTGAGGGCCCTGGTCAGTGAGCTTACATGTTAGAGGTAGTGGGGTATAGTGACACAGTAACAGAGGGATTGAGGGCCCTGCTCAGTGAGTTTACATGTTAGAGGGAGTGGGGTATAGTGACAGTAACAGAGGGATTGAGGGCCTGCTCAGTGAGTTTACATGTTAGAGGGAGTGGGGTATAGTGAAACAGTAACAGAGGGATTGAGGGCCCTGCTCAGTAAGTTTACATGTTAGAGGGAGTGGGGTATAGTGACACAGTAACAGAGGGATTGAGGCCCTGCTCAGTGAGTTTACATGTTAGAGGGAGTGGGGTATAGTGACAGTAACAGAGGGATTGAGGGCCTGCTCAGTGAGTTTACATGTTAGAGGGAGTGGGGTATAGTGACAGTAACAGAGGGATTGAGGGCCCTGCTCAGTGAGTTTACATGTTAGAGGGAGTGGTTATAGTGACACAGTAACAGAGGGACTGAGGGCCCTGCTCAGTGAGTTTACATGTTAGAGGGTGTGGGGCATAGTGACACAGTAACAGAGGGATTGAGGGCCTGCTCAGTGAGTTTACATGTTAGAGGGAGTGGGGTATAGTGACACAGTAACAGAGGGATTGAGGGCCCTGCTCAGTGAGTTTACATGTTAGAGGGAGTGGGTTATAGTGACACAGTAACAGAGGGACTGAGGGCCCTGCTCAGTGAGTTTACATGTTAGAGGGAGTGGGGCATAGTGACACAGTAACAGAGGGGTTGAGGGCCTGCTCAGTGAGTTTACATGTTAGAGGGAGTGGGGTATAGTGACACAGTAACAGAGGGATTGAGGGCCCTGCTCAGTGAGTTTACATGTTAGAGGGAGTGGGGTATAGTGACAGTAACAGAGGGATTGAGGGCCCTGCTCAGTAAGTTTACATGTTAGAGGGAGTGGGGTATAGTGACACAGTAACAGAGGGATTGAGGCCCTGCTCAGTGAGTTTACATGTTAGAGGGAGTGGGGTATAGTGAAACAGTAACAGAGGGATTGAGGGCCCTGCTCAGTGAGTTTACATGTTAGAGGGAGTGGGGTATAGTGACACAGTAACAGAGGGACTGAGGGCCCTGCTCAGTGAGTTTACATGTTAGAGGGAGTGGGGTATAGTGACACAGTAACAGAGGGATTGAGGCCCTGCTCAGTGAGTTTACATGTTAGAGGGAGTGGGGTATAGTGACACAGTAACAGAGGGATTGAGGCCCTGCTCGGTGAGTTTACTTGTTAGAGGGAGTGGGGTATAGTGACACAGTAACAGAGGGATTGAGGGCCCTGCTCAGTGAGTTTACATGCTAGAGGGAGTGGGGTATAGTGACAGTAACAGAGGGGACTGAGGGCCCTGCTCAGTGAGTTTACATGTTAGAGGGAGTGGGGCATAGTGACACAGTAACAGAGGGATTGAGGGCCTGCTCAGTGAGTTTACATGTTAGAGGGAGTGGGGTATAGTGACACAGTAACAGAGGGATTGAGGGCCTGCTCAGTGAGTTTACATGTTAGAGGGAGTGGGGTATAGTGACACAGTAACAGAGGGATTGAGGCCCTGCTCAGTGAGTTTACATGTTAGAGGGAGTGGGGTATAGTGACACAGTAACAGAGGGATTGAGGACCCTGCTCAGTGAGTTTACATGTTAGAGGGAGTGGGGTATAGTGACACAGTAAAAGAGGGATTGAGGGCCCTGCTCAGTGAGTTTACATGTTAGAGGGAGTGGGGATATAGTGACACAGTAACAGAGGGATAGAGGGCCTGCTCAGTGAGTTTACATGTTAGAGGGAGTGGGGTATAGTGACACAGTAACAGAGGGATTGAGGGCCTGCTCAGTGAGTTTACATGTTAGAGGGAGTGGGGTATAGTGACACAGTAACAGAGGGATTGAGGGCCCTGCTCAGTGAGTTTACATGTTAGAGGGAGTGGGGTATAGTGACACAGTAACAGAGGGATTGAGGGCCTGCTCAGTGAGTTTACATGCTAGAGTGAGTGGGGTATAGTGACACAGTAACAGAGGGATTGAGGGCCTGCTCCTGCTCAGTGAGTTTACATGTTAGAGGGTGTGGGGTATAGTGACACAGTAACAGAGGGATTGAGGGCCCTGCTCAGTGAGTTTACATGTTAGAGGGAGTGAGGTATAGTGACACAGTAACAGAGGGATTGAGGGCCCTGCTCAGTGAGTTTACATGTTAGAGGGAGTGGGGTATAGTGACACAGTAACAGAGGGATTGAGGGCCTGCTCCTGCTCAGTGAGTTTACATGTTAGAGGGTGTGGGGTATAGTGACACAGTGACAGAGGGATTGAGGGCCCTGCTCAGTGAGGTTACATGTTAGAGGGAGTGGGGTATAGTGACACAGTAACAGAGGGATTGAGGGCCTGCTCCTGCTCAGTGAGTTTACATGTTAGAGGGTGTGGGGTATAGTGACACAGTAACAGAGGGATTGAGGGCCCTGCTCAGTGAGTTTACATGTTAGAGGGAGTGAGGTATAGTGACACAGTAACAGAGGGATTGAGGGCCCTGCTCAGTGAGTTTACATGTTAGAGGGAGTGGGGTATAGTGACACAGTAACAGAGGGATTGAGGGCCCTGCTCAGTGAGGTTACATGTTAGAGGGAGTGGGGTATAGTGACACAGTAACAGAGGGATTGAGGGCCTGCTCCTGCTCAGTGAGTTTACATGTTAGAGGGTGTGGGGTATAGTGACACAGTAACAGAGCGATTGAGGGCCCTGCTCAGTGAGGTTACATGTTAGAGGGAGTGGGGTATAGTGACACAGTAACAGAGGGATTGAGGGCCCTGCTCAGTGAGGTTACATGTTAGAGGGAGTGGGGTATAGTGACACAGTAACAGAGGGATTGAGGGCCTGCTCAGTGAGTTTACATGTTAGAGGGAGTGGGGTATAGTGACACAGTAACAGAGGGATTGAGGGCCTGCTCAGAAAGTTTACATGTTAGAGGGAGTGGGGTATAGTGACACAGTAACAGAGGGATTGAGGGCCCTGCTCAGTGAGTTTACATGTTAGAGGGAGTGGGGTATAGTGACACAGTAACAGAGGGATTGAGGCCCTGCTCAGTGAGTTTACATGTTAGAGGGAGTGGGGTATAGTGACACAGTAACAGAGGGATTGAGGCCCTGCTCAGTGAGTTTACATGTTAGAGGGAGTGGGGTATAGTGACACAGTAACAGAGGGATTGAGGCCCTGCTCAGTGAGTTTACATGTTAGAGGGAGTGGGGTATAGTGACACAGTAACAGAGGGATTGAGGGCCCTGCTCAGTGAGCTTACATGTTAGAGGTAGTGGGGTATAGTGACACAGTAACAGAGGGATTGAGGGCCCTGCTCAGTGAGTTTACATGTTAGAGGGAGTGGGGTATAGTGAAACAGTAACAGAGGGATTGAGGGCCCTGCTCAGTGAGTTTACATGTTAGAGGGAGTGGGGTATAGTGACAGTAACAGAGGGATTGAGGGCCCTGCTCAGTGAGTTTACATGTTAGAGGGAGTGGGTTATAGTGACACAGTAACAGAGGGACTGAGGGCCCTGCTCAGTGAGTTTACATGTTAGAGGGAGTGGGGCATAGTGACACAGTAACAGAGGGATTGAGGGCCTGCTCAGTGAGTTTACATGTTAGAGGGAGTGGGGTATAGTGACACAGTAACAGAGGGATTGAGGGCCCTGCTCAGTGAGTTTACATGTTAGAGGGAGTGGGTTATAGTGACACAGTAACAGAGGGACTGAGGGCCCTGCTCAGTGAGTTTACATGTTAGAGGGAGTGGGGCATAGTGACAGAGTAACAGAGGGATTGAGGGCCTGCTCAGTGAGTTTACATGTTAGAGGGAGTGGGGTATAGTGACACAGTAACAGAGGGATTGAGGGCCCTGCTCAGTGAGTTTACATGTTAGAGGGAGTGGAGTAAAGTGATAGTAACAGAGGGATTGAGGGCCCTGCTCAGTAAGTTTACATGTTAGAGGGAGTGGGGTATAGTGGCACAGTAACAGAGGGATTGAGGCCCTGCTCGGTGAGTTTACATGTTAGAGGGAGTGGGGTATAGTGACACAGTAACAGAGGGATTGAGGCCCTGCTCAGTGAGTTTACATGTTAGAGGGAGTGGGGTATAGTGACACAGTAACAGAGGGATTGAGGCCCTGCTCGGTGAGTTTACTTGTTAGAGGGAGTGGGGTATAGTGACACAGTAACAGAGGGATTGAGGGCCCTGCTCAGTGAGTTTACATGCTAGAGGGAGTGGGGTATAGTGACAGTAACAGAGGGGACTGAGGGCCCTGCTCAGTGAGTTTACATGTTAGAGGGAGTGGGGCATAGTGACACAGTAACAGAGGGATTGAGGGCCTGCTCAGTGAGTTTACATGTTAGAGGGAGTGGGGTATAGTGACACAGTAACAGAGGGATTGAGGGCCTGCTCAGTGAGTTTACATGTTAGAGGGAGTGGGGTATAGTGACACAGTAACAGAGGGATTGAGGCCCTGCTCAGTGAGTTTACATGTTAGAGGGAGTGGGGTATAGTGACACAGTAACAGAGGGATTGAGGACCCTGCTCAGTGAGTTTACATGTTAGAGGGAGTGGGGTATAGTGACACAGTAAAAGAGGGATTGAGGGCCCTGCTCAGTGAGTTTACATGTTAGAGGGAGTGGGGATATAGTGACACAGTAACAGAGGGATAGAGGGCCTGCTCAGTGAGTTTACATGTTAGAGGGAGTGGGGTATAGTGACACAGTAACAGAGGGATTGAGGGCCCTGCTCAGTGAGTTTACATGTTAGAGGGAGTGGGGTATAGTGACACAGTAACAGAGGGATTGAGGGCCTGCTCAGTGAGTTTACATGTTAGAGGGAGTGGGGTATAGTGACACAGTAACAGAGGGATTGAGGCCCTGCTCAGTGAGTTTACATGCTATAGGGAGTGGGGTATAGTGACACAGTAACAGAGGGATTGAGGGCCCTGCTCAGTGAGTTTACATGTTAGAAGGAGTGGGGCATAGTGACACAGTAACAGAGGGATTGAGGCCCTGCTCAGTGAGTTTACATGTTAGAGGGAGTGGGGTATAGTGACACAGTAACAGAGGGATTGAGGCCCTGCTCAGTGAGTTTACATGTTAGAGGGAGTGGGGTATAGTGACACAGTAACAGAGAGATTGAGGGCCTGCTCAGTGAGCTTACATGTTAGAGGGAGTGGAGTATAGTGACAGTAACAGAGGGATTGAGGCCCTGCTCAGTGAGTTTACATGTTAGAGGGAGTGGGGTATAATGACACAGTAACAGAGGGATTGAGGGCCCTGCTCAGTGAGTTTACATGTTAGAAGGAGTGGGGTATAGTGACACAGTAACAGAGAGATTGAGGGCCTGCTCAGTGAGCTTACATGTTAGAGGGAGTGGAGTATAGTGACAGTAACAGAGGGATTGAGTCCCTGCTCAGTGAGTTTACATGTTAGAGGGAGTGGGGTATAATGACACAGTAACAGAGGGATTGAGGGCCCTGCTCAGTGAGTTTACATGTTAGAGGGAGTGGGGCATAGTGACACAGTAACAGAGGGATTGAGGCCCTGCTCAGTGAGTTTACATGTTAGAGGGAGTGGGGTATAGTGACACAGTAACAGAGGAATTGAGGGCCTGCTCAATGAGCTTACATGTTAGAGGGAGTGGGGTATAGTGACACAGTAACAGAGGGATTGAGGGCCCTGCTCAGTGAGTTCACATGCTAGAGGGATTGGGGTATAGTGACACAGTAACAGAGGGATTGAGGCCCTGCTCAGTGAGTTTACATGTTAGAAGGTGTGGGGTATAGTGACACAGTAACAGAGAGATTGAGGGCCTGCTCAGTGAGCTTACATGTTAGAGGGAGTGGAGTATAGTGACAGTAACAGAGGGATTGAGTCCCTGCTCAGTGAGTTTACATGTTAGAGGGAGTGGGGTATAGTGACACAGTAAAAGAGGGATTGAGGGCCCTGCTCAGTGAGTGTACATGTTAGAGGGAGTGGGGTATAGTGACACAGTAACAAAGGGATTGAGGGCCCTGCTCAGTGAGTTTACATGCTAGAGGGAGTGGGGGTTATAGTGACACAGTAACAGAGGGATTGAGGCCCTGCTCAGTGAGCTTACATGTTAGAGGGAGTGGAGTATAGTGACAGTAACAGAGGGATTGAGTCCCTGCTCAGTGAGTTTACATGTTAGAGGGAGTGGGGTATAATGACACAGTAACAGAGGGATTGAGGGCCCTGCTCAGTGAGTTTACATGTTAGAGGGAGTGGGGCATAGTGACACAGTAACAGAGGGATTGAGGCCCTGCTCAGTGAGTTTACATGTTAGAGGGAGTGGGGTATAGTGACACAGTAACAGAGGAATTGAGGGCCTGCTCAATGAGCTTACATGTTAGAGGGAGTGGGGTATAGTGACACAGTAACAGAGGGATTGAGGGCCCTGCTCAGTGAGTTCACATGCTAGAGGGATTGGGGTATAGTGACACAGTAACAGAGGGATTGAGGCCCTGCTCAGTGAGTTTACATGTTAGAAGGTGTGGGGTATAGTGACACAGTAACAGAGAGATTGAGGGCCTGCTCAGTGAGCTTACATGTTAGAGGGAGTGGAGTATAGTGACAGTAACAGAGGGATTGAGTCCCTGCTCAGTGAGTTTACATGTTAGAGGGAGTGGGGTATAGTGACACAGTAAAAGAGGGATTGAGGGCCCTGCTCAGTGAGTGTACATGTTAGAGGGAGTGGGGTATAGTGACACAGTAACAGAGGGATTGAGGCCCTGCTCAGTGAACTTACATGCTAGAGGGAGTGGGGGTTATAGTGACACAGTAACAGAGGGATTGAGGCCCTGCTCAGTGAGTTTACATGTTAGAGGGAGTGGGGTATACTGACACAGTAACAGAGGGATTGAGGGCCCTGCTCAGTGAGTTTGCATGTTAGAGGGAGTGGGGTATAGTGACACAGTAACAGAGGGATTGAGGGCCTGCTCAGTGAGGTTACATGTTAGAGGGAGTGGGGTATAGTGACACAGTAACAGAGGGATTGAGGGCCTGCTCCTGCTCAGTGAGTTTACATGTTAGAGGGTGTGGGGTATAGTGACACAGTAACAGAGGGATTGAGGGCCCTGCTCAGTGAGTTTACATGTTAGAGGGAGTGAGGTATAGTGACACAGTAACAGAGGGATTGAGGGCCCTGCTCAGTGAGTTTACATGTTAGAGGGAGTGGGGTATAGTGACACAGTAACAGAGGGATTGAGGGCCTGCTCCTGCTCAGTGAGTTTACATGTCAGAGGGTGTGGGGTATAGTGACACAGTAACAGAGGGATTGAGGGCCCTGCTCAGTGAGGTTACATGTTAGAGGGAGTGGGGTATAGTGACACAGTAACAGAGGGATTGAGGGCCTGCTCCTGCTCAGTGAGTTTACATGTTAGAGGGTGTGGGGTATAGTGACACAGTAACAGAGGGATTGAGGGCCCTGCTCAGTGAGTTTACATGTTAGAGGGAGTGAGGTATAGTGACACAGTAACAGAGGGATTGAGGGCCCTGCTCAGTGAGTTTACATGTTAGAGGGAGTGGGGTATAGTGACACAGTAACAGAGGGATTGAGGGCCCTGCTCAGTGAGGTTACATGTTAGAGGGAGTGGGGTATAGTGACACAGTAACAGAGGGATTGAGGGCCTGCTCCTGCTCAGTGAGTTTACATGTTAGAGGGTGTGGGGTATAGTGACACAGTAACAGAGGGATTGAGGCCCTGCTCAGTGAGGTTACATGTTAGAGGGAGTGGGGTATAGTGACACAGTAACAGAGGGATTGAGGGCCTGCTCAGTGAGTTTATGTAACGGCTACCCAGATAGAGAGAGGGTTTCTGCCGTTGAGGACGTCCTTTTTCCCTGCAAGCTGCTGTGGAGAAGTAGGCTGATGTAATCCCATCCACGATATCCAGAGTGAGAGGCAGGTTCAGCTGTAAACAGGAGCAGAATAATATTCCCAAATAATCCCCTTCCAAGAACGAGACGAGGCTACGTTTTTAAGGGTCAAGATGAACTGAGGACTGGAACACCCAGCCTGCTTTTTATTAGAAATAGATACACACAGAACACTCCCAGGGGGAGGATGAAAACAACCAATAATACAGATGGTAACACCCCCACGTCTCCTCCCCTCAGATAACTACATAACCCAATTAAAATGTCCACATTTTTCCACCAGTTCTGGATGTACCCCAAAAACAGGGGGTACAGCTTTAAATCCGGTAGCGCTGGATAGCTCTCCTTCAGGGGGACAATATATCCAAAAATCACCCCATTCGGATGTACAGTTCGGGAGATACAACGTTCCAAAGTTTTGACCGACCGCACAGACCAACTAGCCGAAATTAGTTCCATGAGTTTTGGCCTTGCGGTCGGTCTCCGTTCGCACGTTAAAAAGGTATGATCCTCTTGCCATCCATGCGAATCGCGGGGTTCGCTGGAATCCCCATAGATGATTGCATATAACTACCGAACGAGGGGACGTTCGGTAGTTTCCGTACGAACTTATGGAGGTCTGGAGGATTCAGCGGTGTTCGCCTGTTTGCGTATCCGTTTTCAGTTCCATGCGGTTACAGGCAAACACCGCTGTTCGCACACAAGATGGCCGTGAACACGTGCAAAGTCCCGAAATGGCGGCCACCTCTGTATTACACGTGAAATTCGCACGGAACCAGACGAACAGAGGAATGGAACGAATGGATGTGTAAGTTGTAATTCCCTTGTTTGTTTCACATCCACCAGAGGTTGGTAGGGATCTGTTACACTGCTCCCCTTTTGTGGAACACTCCGGCAGACCCGGATTGATCCTTTTCGGGTCAACTTGGGGCTGTCCGGTCCTTTGTTAGGGCAATAGTTCTGTTTGTCTGGACAGACCGTCCGCGTTCCCATTAAACTTGCCAGGGCGGTATTGGATGGAGAAATTGTATGGCTGTAGTGCGAGACTCCATCTCAGTAAGCGTCCATTATCTCCAGCTACTCTGTTCAGCCATACAAGGGGGTTATGATCAGTGATTAAGGTGAATTCTTGACCATACAGATATGGGGTTAATTTCTTTAGGGCCCAGACCAGGGCTAAGCACTCTTTTTCCACTGCCGCGTAACTCACTTCTCTAGGTAACAGTTTTCTGCTGAGATACGCGACAGGGTGTTCGCCCCCGTCTTTGCCGACCTGGCTTAGCACTGCCCCCAGTCCGTACATGGACGCATCTGTGTGGACGACAAATCTTTTGTTAGGGACGGGGGCAGACAAAACAGGTGCATTGATCAAGGCTTGTTTCAAGGTTTGGAATGCTGCTTCACAGGCGGGAGACCACAGGACTACTCTAGGTAAATTCTTCTTTGTTAAATCTGTCAAGGGTTTGGCGATGGCGCTGTAGTCAGGGACAAATCTCCTGTAGTACCCTGCTGTCCCTAAAAATGCTAACACTTGTGTCTTAGTGTGGGGTGTGGGCCAATTGGCTACGGCCTCTACTTTAGCGGGTTCTGGTCGTTGTTTCCCACACCCCACCCTGTGTCCCAAATACTGGACTTCAGCCATGCCAAAGTTACACTTCTCCGGCTTCAGAGTTAGGCCGGCGGCCCTAATCTGATCCAACACAGTCTCTATGTGTTGTAGGTGTTCCCCCCCAAGTCTCGCTATAGATCGCAATGTCATCCAGGTATGCGCAAGCGAAGTCCTGGAAGCCATCAAGGAGGCGGTCCACTAAGCGCTGAAAAGTAGCTGGGGCGTTTTTCATCCCGAAAGGCATGACCTTAAACTGGTACAGGCCAAACGGGGTGACAAACGCCGACTTAGGGATAGCGTCCTTGGCCAGGGGAATCTGCCAGTACCCCTTGCACAAGTCAATGGTGGTCAGATAGCGTCCCCTGGCAATGCGATCCAATAGCTCGTCTACTCGGGGCATGGGGTATGCGTCTGTCACAGTTCGGTCGTTGAGGCGTCGGTAATCGACACAGAACCGGGTCGTCCCGTCCTTTTTGGGGACTAGGACGACGGGAGATGCCCAGGGACTGTCGGATGGCTCTATAACCCCTAGTTTTAACATCTCCTGAATCTCCTTCCTCATCTCTTCTTTTACAGCCTCGGGAATTCTATAGGGAGTTTGTCGTAGCGGGGCTTGTCCTGGGGTTTCTACGTAATGGGTCGCTACAGGTGTGTAACCTGGCTCCTGGGAAAAGGTTAATCTCTTTTCAACTAGTAGTTGCTGGAGTTGTTCTCGTTCTGTGGGAGTTAATCGCTCCCCTAGCTGTACTGTATTAAGCAAAGTTTTGGGCTCGGGGTTGGTTAACAGATCAGGGATGGGGAGACTGTCAGGGTCCTCAGTGGCGGGGATGCATATGGCGGCTATGTCTTCGGGCCGTTCTTGGTATTCCTTTAATAGGTTTATATGAAAGGACTTCTGTATCTTTTCGTCCTTGCTACTGGCAATGATATAGGTGGTGTCACAGACCTGTGCTACTACTTTGTAGGGGCCTTGCCAGGAGGTCTGCAATTTATTTCCTCGAACGGGTTTAAGTACTAGAACTTTCTGTCCTACCTGGAATGTTCTCAACCTAGCGTTCCGATCGTACCAATGTTTCTGCCGACCCTGGGCCGCATGGAGATGATCCCGGGCCATCCGGGCTAACTGTTCCATACGGTCCCGCATTTCTAGCACATATGGTACGATGGGGACACCTTCGTGTTCCGTCTCTCCCTCCCAGTGCTCTCGGATGAGGTCGAGGGGGCCTCGCACCCTCCGTCCATAGAGCAGTTCAAAGGGAGAGAACCCGGTGGACTCCTGCGGTACCTCCCGGTAAGCAAACAGGAGGTGTGGCAAAAATCGCTCCCAGTCTCTGTATTCCGCCGTAAAGGTCCGTAGCAATTGCTTTAGGGTACCATTAAAGCGTTCACAGAGACCGTTAGTCTGGGGGTGGTACGGTGAACTAAGCAGGGGCTTAATACCACAGACCTTCCACAACTGCTGGGTTAAGTCTGCGGTAAACTGGGTCCCTCTGTCCGACAAGATTTCCTGGGGAAATCCTACTCTGGTGAATATCCCGACTAGAGCACTGGCGACAGTGTCAGCCTGGATATTCGTCAGAGCGACGGCTTCTGGGTAGCGGGTGGCATAGTCCACCACGGTAAGAATGTATTTCTTACCAGAGGGACTGGGGTTAGGTAGGGGTCCTACTAGATCGACTGCCACCCTGCTAAATGGTTCCTCGATCACCGGCATAGGGGACAGTCGAGCTTTCGGATGATCCCCTCTCTTCCCCACCCTCTGGCATACATCACAAGTGCTACAGTAACGGCGCACGTCCTTCGAGATTCCTGGCCAAAAGAAGGTCTGAGTGATTCTGTAGGTTGTGCGGTTACCCCCTAGATGTCCTGCTAACGGAATGTCGTGGCCAATTCGGAGAAGCTCCAATCGGTACTTTCTGGGTACCACTAATTGGCGCTTCTGCGAAGGAGCACAGCCTCTCTTCCTGCCTTCGGTTAATCTGTATAATCGGTCCCCCTCCCACATAAAACGTTCCCGCTCATCCCCTCTATTGTCAGCTAGTTCTCGGTACTTAAGGAGGGTGGGGTCCTGTCTAGTTTCCCTCCCAAACTCCTCTGGGGTGTCCCAAGCTAGCGGTCTCTCTGTAGGGTTATTACTAGGTGTCTCTCGGTGGCTTACCTGGGTCTCCCGACCTGTTGGCAGATCGTCCTCGATACGGGTCTGTGAGCGGGTGGTCACGGGGCAAGCCGCAGCAGTAGTGGGTAAAAAGGCTGAGGCTAGAGGACCAATATCATTGCCCAACACGACCTCAGCAGGTAGGTTGTCCATAATGCCCACCGTGGTCTTTCCTGACCCGACTCCCCAATCCAAGTGTACCCGGGCGGTGGGTAAGCGAAAGACAGCCCCCCCTGCGACCCGAACAGCAACAGTACGATTAGATACCAGTTCTGGTTTCACCAGATGCTTTTGTATTAAAGTGATGGTAGCGCCAGTGTCCCTTAGGCCTTGTGCTATCTGTCCATTTACACGCACCTCCTGACGGTGGTGCTGGCGATTATCTGGGGAAGCCGCTTGTATGGGGTTGGCCTCATATAATATTCCCAGGCATTCCTCAGGGCTCCCTTCAATTTCCAGGCAGTGAGCAGCAGCGGGGCGTGAAGACGGGCTTTCGGTGTTAGATGTGCGCCTCCAGTTATTATTGGCTGATCCCAACGGGCAAACACGGGCAATATGTCCCAGGTTGCCGCAGCGATGACACGTCACTTTGTAGGATTCCCGGGGCTGGTTGTTAGACCCCTGAGGACGTGGAGGTCCTGGGGGTACTGGGGCCCGGAATTCTGTGCGTGCAGCGTAGGTTGGGGTGCGGGCCTCTGTTCTAGGTGCTGGTCGTGTAGTACCTTGGCTCACTTTTCTCGTTTCCACATATTCGTCCGCTAGTCGTGCTGCCTCATTTAAGTTGGCTGGGCGGCGATCTCTCACCCAATCCTGTGTATCCGCCGCCAAATCTTGGAAGAAATGTTCCATCAAGAACAACTGTAGCACTTCTTCTCCGGTGTTAGCATTGCACCCTTGCATCCAATGTGATGCCACCCTTTGTAGCTTGTTTGCCCATTCCATGTGGGAGTCCGCTGCCTTCTTTTTGGACTCCCGGAAGCGACGGCGATACGCCTCTGGGGTGACTGCGTATCGGGTGAGTAGTGCGGCTTTCACCCGCTGATATTGTGTGATATCCTCGGCCGTGAGTGCCCGAAAAGCCTCATTTGCTTTTCCTGAAAGTTTTCCAGCCAGAATAGTAACCCATTGGTCTGGGGGTATCTGGTGCAGTGAGCACTGCCGCTCAAAATCTGCCAAATATCCATCAATTTCTTCCTCATTTTCTGCAAACGCTTTAAATGCAGTAAATGGTATTTTCCTCCCTGCAGCAACGGGAGGAGGAGTAGGAACTATATGTGTACTAGCTTGTTGAGCCAATACATGTTCCGTGTCTTGCCTCCTCTTAGTCTCGATCTCCTCTTTTGCGTTCTTGAACAGTCTGTCTATTAGCTCCGTGGTCTTTTCTGGATATAATGCTAATCTTCGCTGTACAATAGCAGTGAGTACATCGTTCTCGCTGACCGGTGCAATAGGTTCAGTTACCTCCATGGATCTATCCATTTCGTCCAGCTCCAGTAGGTCAGCTATCAGCTCTCTCCTTGGTCTGTTACTGGCACTCCTACCACGATTCTCCAATAGATCTTTCAGTGTGGGTCTTTTCAGCTTGGCATACTGAGACTCCATTCAGCACTTGCTCCTTGGGTAAAAGAACCATCCCACCGCTGCCAACCAATGTAACGGCTACCCAGATAGAGAGAGGGTTTCTGCCGTTGAGGACGTCCTTTTTCCCTGCAAGCTGCTGTGGAGAAGTAGGCTGATGTAATCCCATCCACGATATCCAGAGTGAGAGGCAGGTTCAGCTGTAAACAGGAGCAGAATAATATTCCCAAATAATCCCCTTCCAAGAACGAGACGAGGCTACGTTTTTAAGGGTCAAGATGAACTGAGGACTGGAACACCCAGCCTGCTTTTTATTAGAAATAGATACACACAGAACACTCCCAGGGGGAGGATGAAAACAACCAATAATACAGATGGTAACACCCCCACGTCTCCTCCCCTCAGATAACTACATAACCCAATTAAAATGTCCACATTTTTCCACCAGTTCTGGATGTACCCCAAAAACAGGGGGTACAGCTTTAAATCCGGTAGCGCTGGATAGCTCTCCTTCAGGGGGACAATATATCCAAAAATCACCCCATTCGGATGTACAGTTCGGGAGATACAACGTTCCAAAGTTTTGACCGACCGCACAGACCAACTAGCCGAAATTAGTTCCATGAGTTTTGGCCTTGCGGTCGGTCTCCGTTCGCACGGTAAAAAGGTATGATCCTCTTGCCATCCATGCGAATCGCGGGGTTCGCTGGAATCCCCATAGATGATTGCATATAACTACCGAACGAGGGGACGTTCGGTAGTTTCCGTACGAACTTATGGAGGTCTGGAGGATTCAGCGGTGTTCGCCTGTTTGCGTATCCGTTTTCAGTTCCATGCGGTTACAGGCAAACACCGCTGTTCGCACACAAGATGGCCGCGAACAAATGCAAAGTCCCGAAATGGCGGCCACCTCTGTATTACACGTGAAATTCGCACGGAACCAGACGAACAGAGGAATGGAACGAATGGATGTGTAAGTTGTAATTCCCTTGTTTGTTTCACATCCACCAGAGGTTGGTAGGGATCTGTTACAGTTTACATGTTAAAGGGAGTGGGGTATAGTGACACAGTAACAGAGGGATTGAGGGCCCTGCTCAGTGAGGTTACATGTTAGAGGGAGTGGGGTATAGTGACACAGTAACAGAGGGATTGAGGGCCCTGCTCAGTGAGTGTACATGTTAGAGGGAGTGGGGTATAGTGACACAGTAACAGAGGGATTGAGGGCCCTGCTCAGTGAGCTTACATGCCAGAGGGAGTGGGGTATAGTGACAAAGTAACAGAGGGATTGAGGGCCTGCTCAGTGAGTTTACATGTTAGAGGGAGTGGGGTATAGTGACACAGTAAAAGAGGGATTGAGGGCTCCGCTCAATGAGCTTACATGTTAGAGGGATTGGGTTATAGTGACACAGTAACAAAGGGATTGAGGGCCCTGCTCAGTGAGTTTACATGTTAGAGGGAGTGGGGTATAGTGACACAGTAACAGAGGGATTGAGGCCCTGCTCAGTGAACTTACATGCTAGAGGGAGTGGGGGTTATAGTGACACAGTAACAGAGGGATTGAGGCCCTGCTCAGTGAGTTTACATGTTAGAGGGAGTGGGGTATACTGACACAGTAACAGAGGGATTGAGGGCCCTGCTCAGTGAGTTTGCATGTTAGAGGGAGTGGGGTATAGTGACACAGTAACAGAGGGATTGAGGGCCTGCTCAGTGAGGTTACATGTTAGAGGGAGTGGGGTATAGTGACACAGTAACAGAGGGATTGAGGGCCTGCTCCTGCTCAGTGAGTTTACATGTTAGAGGGTGTGGGGTATAGTGACACAGTAACAGAGGGATTGAGGGCCCTGCTCAGTGAGTTTACATGTTAGAGGGAGTGAGGTATAGTGACACAGTAACAGAGGGATTGAGGGCCCTGCTCAGTGAGTTTACATGTTAGAGGGAGTGGGGTATAGTGACACAGTAACAGAGGGATTGAGGGCCTGCTCCTGCTCAGTGAGTTTACATGTCAGAGGGTGTGGGGTATAGTGACACAGTAACAGAGGGATTGAGGGCCCTGCTCAGTGAGGTTACATGTTAGAGGGAGTGGGGTATAGTGACACAGTAACAGAGGGATTGAGGGCCCTGCTCAGTGAGGTTACATGTTAGAGGGAGTGGGGTATAGTGACACAGTAACAGAGGGATTGAGGGCCCTGCTCAGTGAGTTTACATGTTAGAGGGAGTGGGGTATAGTGACACAGTAACAGAGGGATTGAGGGCCTGCTCAGTGAGTTTACATGTTAGAGGGAGTGGGGTATAGTGACACAGTAACAGAGGGATTGAGGCCCTGCTTAGTGAGTTTACATGCTAGAGGGAGTGGGGTATAGTGACACAGTAACAGAGGGATTTAGGGCCCTGCTCAGTGAGGTTACATGTTAGAGGGAGTGGGGTATAGTGACACAGTAACAGAGGGATTGAGGGCCCTGCTCAGTGAGTTTACATGTTAGAGGGAGTGGGGTATAGTGACACAGTAACAGAGGGATTGAGGCCCTGCTCAGTGAGTTTACATGTTAGAGGGAGTGGGGTATAGTGACACAGTAACAGAGGGATTGAGGCCCTGCTCAGTGAGTTTACATGTTAGAGGGAGTGGGGTATAGTGACACAATAACAGAGGGATTGAGGCCCTGCTCAGTGAGTTTACATGTTAGAGGGAGTGGGGTATAGTGACACAGTAACAGAGGGATTGAGGGCCCTGGTCAGTGAGCTTACATGTTAGAGGTAGTGGGGTATAGTGACACAGTAACAGAGGGATTGAGGGCCCTGCTCAGTGAGTTTACATGTTAGAGGGAGTGGGGTATAGTGACAGTAACAGAGGGATTGAGGGCCTGCTCAGTGAGTTTACATGTTAGAGGGAGTGGGGTATAGTGAAACAGTAACAGAGGGATTGAGGGTCCTGCTCAGTAAGTTTACATGTTAGAGGGAGTGGGGTATAGTGACACAGTAACAGAGGGATTGAGGCCCTGCTCAGTGAGTTTACATGTTAGAGGGAGTGGGGTATAGTGACAGTAACAGAGGGATTGAGGGCCTGCTCAGTGAGTTTACATGTTAGAGGGAGTGGGGTATAGTGACAGTAACAGAGGGATTGAGGGCCCTGCTCAGTGAGTTTACATGTTAGAGGGAGTGGATTATAGTGACACAGTAACAGAGGGACTGAGGGCCCTGCTCAGTGAGTTTACATGTTAGAGGGTGTGGGGCATAGTGACACAGTAACAGAGGGATTGAGGGCCTGCTCAGTGAGTTTACATGTTAGAGGGAGTGGGGTATAGTGACACAGTAACAGAGGGATTGAGGGCCCTGCTCAGTGAGTTTACATGTTAGAGGGAGTGGGTTATAGTGACACAGTAACAGAGGGACTGAGGGCCCTGCTCAGTGAGTTTACATGTTAGAGGGAGTGGGGCATAGTGACACAGTAACAGAGGGGTTGAGGGCCTGCTCAGTGAGTTTACATGTTAGAGGGAGTGGGGTATAGTGACACAGTAACAGAGGGATTGAGGGCCCTGCTCAGTGAGTTTACATGTTAGAGGGAGTGGGGTATAGTGACAGTAACAGAGGGATTGAGGCCCTGCTCAGTGAGTTTACATGTTAGAGGGAGTGGGGTATAGTGAAACAGTAACAGAGGGATTGAGGGCCCTGCTCAGTGAGTTTACATGTTAGAGGGAGTGGGGTATAGTGACACAGTAACAGAGGGACTGAGGGCCCTGCTCAGTGAGTTTACATGTTAGAGGGAGTGGGGTATAGTGACACAGTAACAGAGGGATTGAGGCCCTGCTCAGTGAGTTTACATGTTAGAGGGAGTGGGGTATAGTGACACAGTAACAGAGGGATTGAGGCCCTGCTCGGTGAGTTTACTTGTTAGAGGGAGTGGGGTATAGTGACACAGTAACAGAGGGATTGAGGGCCCTGCTCAGTGAGTTTACATGCTAGAGGGAGTGGGGTATAGTGACAGTAACAGAGGGGACTGAGGGCCCTGCTCAGTGAGTTTACATGTTAGAGGGAGTGGGGCATAGTGACACAGTAACAGAGGGATTGAGGGCCTGCTCAGTGAGTTTACATGTTAGAGGGAGTGGGGTATAGTGACACAGTAACAGAGGGATTGAGGCCCTGCTCAGTGAGTTTACATGTTAGAGGGAGTGGGGTATAGTGACACAGTAACAGAGGGAGTGAGGACCCTGCTCAGTGAGTTTACATGTTAGAGGGAGTGGGGTATAGTGACACAGTAAAAGAGGGATTGAGGGCCCTGCTCAGTGAGTTTACATGTTAGAGGGAGTGGGGATATAGTGACACAGTAACAGAGGGATAGAGGGCCTGCTCAGTGAGTTTACATGTTAGAGGGAGTGGGGTATAGTGACACAGTAACAGAGGGATTGAGGGCCTGCTCAGTGAGTTTACATGTTAGAGGGAGTGGGGTATAGTGACACAGTAACAGAGGGATTGAGGGCCCTGCTCAGTGAGTTTACATGTTAGAGGGAGTGGGGTATAGTGACACAGTAACAGAGGGATTGAGGGCCTGCTCAGTGAGTTTACATGCTAGAGTGAGTGGGGTATAGTGACACAGTAACAGAGGGATTGAGGGCCCTGCTCAGTGAGTTTACATGTTAGAGGGAGTGGGGTATAGTGACACAGTAACAGAGGGATTGAGGGCCCTGCTCAGTGAGTTTACATGTTAGAGGGAGTGGGGTATAGTGACACAGTAACAGAGGGATTGAGGGCCCTGCTCAGTGAGTTTACATGTTAGAGGGAGTGGGGTATAGTGACACAGTAACAGAGGGATTGAGGGCCTGCTCAGTGAGGTTACATGTTAGAGGGAGTGGGGTATAGTGACAGTAACAGAGGGATTGAGGCCCTGCTCAGTGAGTTTACATGCTAGAGGGAGTGGGGTATAGTGACACAGTAACAGAGGGATTGAGGGCCCTGCTCAGTGAGTTTACATGTTAGAGGGAGTGGGGTATAGTGACACAGTAACAGAGGGATTGAGGGCCCTGCTCAGTGAGTTTACATGTTAGAGGGAGTGGGGTATAGTGACACAGTAACAGAGGGATTGAGGGCCCTGCTCAGTGAGTTTACATGTTAGAGGGAGTGGGGTATAGTGACACAGTAACAGAGGGATTGAGGGCCTGCTCAGTGAGGTTACATGTTAGAGGGAGTGGGGTATAGTGACACAGTAACAGAGGGATTGAGGGCCTGCTCCTGCTCAGTGAGTTTACATGTTAGAGGGTGTGGGGTATAGTGACACAGTAACAGAGGGATTGAGGGCCCTGCTCAGTGAGTTTACATGTTAGAGGGAGTGAGGTATAGTGACACAGTAACAGAGGGATTGAGGGCCCTGCTCAGTGAGTTTACATGTTAGAGGGAGTGGGGTATAGTGACACAGTAACAGAGGGATTGAGGGCCTGCTCCTGCTCAGTGAGTTTACATGTTAGAGGGTGTGGGGTATAGTGACACAGTGACAGAGGGATTGAGGGCCCTGCTCAGTGAGGTTACATGTTAGAGGGAGTGGGGTATAGTGACACAGTAACAGAGGGATTGAGGGCCTGCTCCTGCTCAGTGAGTTTACATGTTAGAGGGTGTGGGGTATAGTGACACAGTAACAGAGGGATTGAGGGCCCTGCTCAGTGAGTTTACATGTTAGAGGGAGTGAGGTATAGTGACACAGTAACAGAGGGATTGAGGGCCCTGCTCAGTGAGTTTACATGTTAGAGGGAGTGGGGTATAGTGACACAGTAACAGAGGGATTGAGGGCCCTGCTCAGTGAGGTTACATGTTAGAGGGAGTGGGGTATAGTGACACAGTAACAGAGGGATTGAGGGCCTGCTCCTGCTCAGTGAGTTTACATGTTAGAGGGTGTGGGGTATAGTGACACAGTAACAGAGCGATTGAGGGCCCTGCTCAGTGAGGTTACATGTTAGAGGGAGTGGGGTATAGTGACACAGTAACAGAGGGATTGAGGGCCCTGCTCAGTGAGGTTACATGTTAGAGGGAGTGGGGTATAGTGACACAGTAACAGAGGGATTGAGGGCCTGCTCAGTGAGTTTACATGTTAGAGGGAGTGGGGTATAGTGAAACAGTAACAGAGGGATTGAGGGCCCTGCTCAGTAAGTTTACATGTTAGAGGGAGTGGGGTATAGTGACACAGTAACAGAGGGATTGAGGGCCTGCTCAGAAAGTTTACATGTTAGAGGGAGTGGGGTATAGTGACACAGTAACAGAGGGATTGAGGCCCTGCTCAGTGAGTTTACATGCTAGAGGGAGTGGGGTATAGTGACACAGTAACAGAGGGATTGAGGGCCCTGCTCAGTGAGGTTACATGTTAGAGGGAGTGGGGTATAGTGACACAGTAACAGAGGGATTGAGGGCCCTGCTTAGTGAGTTTACATGTTAGAGGGAGTGGGGTATAGTGACACAGTAACAGAGGGATTGAGGCCCTGCTTAGTGAGTTTACATGCTAGAGGGAGTGGGGTATAGTGACACAGTAACAGAGGGATTGAGGGCCCTGCTCAGTGAGGTTACATGTTAGAGGGAGTGGGGTATAGTGACACAGTAACAGAGGGATTGAGGGCCCTGCTCAGTGAGTTTACATGTTAGAGGGAGTGGGGTATAGTGACACAGTAACAGAGGGATTGAGGCCCTGCTCAGTGAGTTTACATGTTAGAGGGAGTGGGGTATAGTGACACAGTAACAGAGGGATTGAGGCCCTGCTCAGTGAGTTTACATGTTAGAGGGAGTGGGGTATAGTGACACAGTAACAGAGGGATTGAGGGCCCTGCTCAGTGAGCTTACATGTTAGAGGTAGTGGGGTATAGTGACACAGTAACAGAGGGATTGAGGGCCCTGCTCAGTGAGTTTACATGTTAGAGGGAGTGGGGTATAGTGACAGTAACAGAGGGATTGAGGGCCTGCTCAGTGAGTTTACATGTTAGAGGGAGTGGGGTATAGTGAAACAGTAACAGAGGGATTGAGGGCCCTGCTCAGTGAGTTTACATGTTAGAGGGAGTGGGGTATAGTGACAGTAACAGAGGGATTGAGGGCCCTGCTCAGTGAGTTTACATGTTAGAGGGAGTGGGTTATAGTGACACAGTAACAGAGGGACTGAGGGCCCTGCTCAGTGAGTTTACATGTTAGAGGGAGTGGGGCATAGTGACACAGTAACAGAGGGATTGAGGGCCTGCTCAGTGAGTTTACATGTTAGAGGGAGTGGGGTATAGTGACACAGTAACAGAGGGATTGAGGGCCCTGCTCAGTGAGTTTATATGTTAGAGGGAGTGGGGCATAGTGACAGAGTAACAGAGGGATTGAGGGCCTGCTCAGTGAGTTTACATGTTAGAGGGAGTGGGGTATAGTGACACAGTAACAGAGGGATTGAGGGCCCTGCTCAGTGAGTTTACATGTTAGAGGGAGTGGAGTATAGTGATAGTAACAGAGGGATTGAGGGCCCTGCTCAGTAAGTTTACATGTTAGAGGGAGTGGGGTATAGTGACACAGTAACAGAGGGATTGAGGCCCTGCTCAGTGAGTTTACATGTTAGAGGGAGTGGGGTATAGTGAAACAGTAACAGAGGGATTGAGGGCCCTGCTCAGTGAGTTTACATGTTAGAGGGAGTGGGGTATAGTGACACAGTAACAGAGGGACTGAGGGCCCTGCTCAGTGAGTTTACATGTTAGAGGGAGTGGGGTATAGTGACACAGTAACAGAGGGATTGAGGCCCTGCTCGGTGAGTTTACTTGTTAGAGGGAGTGGGGTATAGTGACACAGTAACAGAGGGATTGAGGGCCCTGCTCAGTGAGTTTACATGCTAGAGGGAGTGGGGTATAGTGACAGTAACAGAGGGGACTGAGGGCCCTGCTCAGTGAGTTTACATGTTAGAGGGAGTGGGGCATAGTGACACAGTAACAGAGGGATTGAGGGCCTGCTCAGTGAGTTTACATGTTAGAGGGAGTGGGGTATAGTGACACAGTAACAGAGGGATTGAGGGCCTGCTCAGTGAGTTTACATGTTAGAGGGAGTGGGGTATAGTGACACAGTAACAGAGGGATTGAGGCCCTGCTCAGTGAGTTTACATGTTAGAGGGAGTGGGGTATAGTGACACAGTAACAGAGGGATTGAGGACCCTGCTCAGTGAGTTTACATGTTAGAGGGAGTGGGGTATAGTGACACAGTAAAAGAGGGATTGAGGGCCCTGCTCAGTGAGTTTACATGTTAGAGGGAGTGGGGATATAGTGACACAGTAACAGAGGGATAGAGGGCCTGCTCAGTGAGTTTACATGTTAGAGGGAGTGGGGTATAGTGACACAGTAACAGAGGGATTGAGGGCCCTGCTCAGTGAGTTTACATGTTAGAGGGAGTGGGGTATAGTGACACAGTAACAGAGGGATTGAGGGCCTGCTCAGTGAGTTTACATGTTAGAGGGAGTGGGGTATAGTGACACAGTAACAGAGGGATTGAGGCCCTGCTCAGTGAGTTTACATGCTATAGGGAGTGGGGTATAGTGACACAGTAACAGAGGGATTGAGGGCCCTGCTCAGTGAGTTTACATGTTAGAAGGAGTGGGGCATAGTGACACAGTAACAGAGGGATTGAGGCCCTGCTCAGTGAGTTTACATGTTAGAGGGAGTGGGGTATAGTGACACAGTAACAGAGGGATTGAGGCCCTGCTCAGTGAGTTTACATGTTAGAGGGAGTGGGGTATAGTGACACAGTAACAGAGAGATTGAGGGCCTGCTCAGTGAGCTTACATGTTAGAGGGAGTGGAGTATAGTGACAGTAACAGAGGGATTGAGGCCCTGCTCAGTGAGTTTACATGTTAGAGGGAGTGGGGTATAATGACACAGTAACAGAGGGATTGAGGGCCCTGCTCAGTGAGTTTACATGTTAGAAGGAGTGGGGTATAGTGACACAGTAACAGAGAGATTGAGGGCCTGCTCAGTGAGCTTACATGTTAGAGGGAGTGGAGTATAGTGACAGTAACAGAGGGATTGAGTCCCTGCTCAGTGAGTTTACATGTTAGAGGGAGTGGGGTATAATGACACAGTAACAGAGGGATTGAGGGCCCTGCTCAGTGAGTTTACATGTTAGAGGGAGTGGGGCATAGTGACACAGTAACAGAGGGATTGAGGCCCTGCTCAGTGAGTTTACATGTTAGAGGGAGTGGGGTATAGTGACACAGTAACAGAGGAATTGAGGGCCTGCTCAATGAGCTTACATGTTAGAGGGAGTGGGGTATAGTGACACAGTAACAGAGGGATTGAGGGCCCTGCTCAGTGAGTGTACATGTTAGAGGGAGTGGGGTATAGTGACACAGTAACAGAGGGATTGAGGGCCCTGCTCAGTGAGCTTACATGCCAGAGGGAGTGGGGTATAGTGACACAGTAACAGAGGGATTGAGGGCCTGCTCAGTGAGTTTACATGTTAGAGGGAGTGGGGTATAGTGACACAGTAAAAGAGGGATTGAGGGCTCCGCTCAATGAGCTTACATGTTAGAGGGAGTGGGGTATAGTGACACAGTAACAGAGGGATTGAGGCCCTGCTCAGTGAGTTTACATGTTAGAGGGAGTGGGGTATAGTGACACAGTAACAGAGGGATTGAGGCCCTGCTCAGTGAGTTTACATGTTAGAGGGAGTGGGGTATAGTGACACAGTAACAGAGGGATTGAGGGCCCTGCTCAGTGAGTTTACATGTTAGAGGGAGTGGGGTATAGTGACACAGTAACAGAGGGATTGAGGCCCTGCTCAGTGAGTTTACATGTTAGAGGGAGTGGGGTATAGTGACACAGTAACAGAGGGATTGAGGCCCTGCTCAGTGAGTTTACATGTTAGAGGGAGTGGGGTATAGTGACACAGTAACAGAGGGATTGAGGGCCCTGCTCAGTGAGCTTACATGTTAGAGGTAGTGGGGTATAGTGACACAGTAACAGAGGGATTGAGGGCCCTGCTCAGTGAGTTTACATGTTAGAGGGAGTGGGGTATAGTGACAGTAACAGAGGGATTGAGGGCCTGCTCAGTGAGTTTACATGTTAGAGGGAGTGGGGTATAGTGAAACAGTAACAGAGGGATTGAGGGCCCTGCTCAGTGAGTTTACATGTTAGAGGGAGTGGGGTATAGTGACAGTAACAGAGGGATTGAGGGCCCTGCTCAGTGAGTTTACATGTTAGAGGGAGTGGGTTATAGTGACACAGTAACAGAGGGACTGAGGGCCCTGCTCAGTGAGTTTACATGTTAGAGGGAGTGGGGCATAGTGACACAGTAACAGAGGGATTGAGGGCCTGCTCAGTGAGTTTACATGTTAGAGGGAGTGGGGTATAGTGACACAGTAACAGAGGGATTGAGGGCCCTGCTCAGTGAGTTTACATGTTAGAGGGAGTGGGGCATAGTGACAGAGTAACAGAGGGATTGAGGGCCTGCTCAGTGAGTTTACATGTTAGAGGGAGTGGGGTATAGTGACACAGTAACAGAGGGATTGAGGGCCCTGCTCAGTGAGTTTACATGTTAGAGGGAGTGGAGTATAGTGATAGTAACAGAGGGATTGAGGGCCCTGCTCAGTAAGTTTACATGTTAGAGGGAGTGGGGTATAGTGACACAGTAACAGAGGGATTGAGGCCCTGCTCAGTGAGTTTACATGTTAGAGGGAGTGGGGTATAGTGAAACAGTAACAGAGGGATTGAGGGCCCTGCTCAGTGAGTTTACATGTTAGAGGGAGTGGGGTATAGTGACACAGTAACAGAGGGACTGAGGGCCCTGCTCAGTGAGTTTACATGTTAGAGGGAGTGGGGTATAGTGACACAGTAACAGAGGGATTGAGGCCCTGCTCAGTGAGTTTACATGTTAGAGGGAGTGGGGTATAGTGACACAGTAACAGAGGGATTGAGGCCCTGCTCGGTGAGTTTACTTGTTAGAGGGAGTGGGGTATAGTGACACAGTAACAGAGGGATTGAGGGCCCTGCTCAGTGAGTTTACATGCTAGAGGGAGTGGGGTATAGTGACAGTAACAGAGGGGACTGAGGGCCCTGCTCAGTGAGTTTACATGTTAGAGGGAGTGGGGCATAGTGACACAGTAACAGAGGGATTGAGGGCCTGCTCAGTGAGTTTACATGTTAGAGGGAGTGGGGTATAGTGACACAGTAACAGAGGGATTGAGGGCCTGCTCAGTGAGTTTACATGTTAGAGGGAGTGGGGTATAGTGACACAGTAACAGAGGGATTGAGGCCCTGCTCAGTGAGTTTACATGTTAGAGGGAGTGGGGTATAGTGACACAGTAACAGAGGGATTGAGGACCCTGCTCAGTGAGTTTACATGTTAGAGGGAGTGGGGTATAGTGACACAGTAAAAGAGGGATTGAGGGCCCTGCTCAGTGAGTTTACATGTTAGAGGGAGTGGGGATATAGTGACACAGTAACAGAGGGATAGAGGGCCTGCTCAGTGAGTTTACATGTTAGAGGGAGTGGGGTATAGTGACACAGTAACAGAGGGATTGAGGGCCCTGCTCAGTGAGTTTAAATGTTAGAGGGAGTGGGGTATAGTGACACAGTAACAGAGGGATTGAGGGCCTGCTCAGTGAGTTTACATGTTAGAGGGAGTGGGGTATAGTGACACAGTAACAGAGGGATTGAGGCCCTGCTCAGTGAGTTTACATGCTATAGGGAGTGGGGTATAGTGACACAGTAACAGAGGGATTGAGGGCCCTGCTCAGTGAGTTTACATGTTAGAAGGAGTGGGGCATAGTGACACAGTAACAGAGGGATTGAGGCCCTGCTCAGTGAGTTTACATGTTAGAGGGAGTGGGGTATAGTGACACAGTAACAGAGGGATTGAGGCCCTGCTCAGTGAGTTTACATGTTAGAGGGAGTGGGGTATAGTGACACAGTAACAGAGAGATTGAGGGCCTGCTCAGTGAGCTTACATGTTAGAGGGAGTGGAGTATAGTGACAGTAACAGAGGGATTGAGGCCCTGCTCAGTGAGTTTACATGTTAGAGGGAGTGGGGTATAATGACACAGTAACAGAGGGATTGAGGGCCCTGCTCAGTGAGTTTACATGTTAGAAGGAGTGGGGTATAGTGACACAGTAACAGAGAGATTGAGGGCCTGCTCAGTGAGCTTACATGTTAGAGGGAGTGGAGTATAGTGACAGTAACAGAGGGATTGAGTCCCTGCTCAGTGAGTTTACATGTTAGAGGGAGTGGGGTATAATGACACAGTAACAGAGGGATTGAGGGCCCTGCTCAGTGAGTTTACATGTTAGAGGGAGTGGGGCATAGTGACACAGTAACAGAGGGATTGAGGCCCTGCTCAGTGAGTTTACATGTTAGAGGGAGTGGGGTATAGTGACACAGTAACAGAGGAATTGAGGGCCTGCTCAATGAGCTTACATGTTAGAGGGAGTGGGGTATAGTGACACAGTAACAGAGGGATTGAGGGCCCTGCTCAGTGAGTGTACATGTTAGAGGGAGTGGGGTATAGTGACACAGTAACAGAGGGATTGAGGGCCCTGCTCAGTGAGCTTACATGCCAGAGGGAGTGGGGTATAGTGACACAGTAACAGAGGGATTGAGGGCCTGCTCAGTGAGTTTACATGTTAGAGGGAGTGGGGTATAGTGACACAGTAAAAGAGGGATTGAGGGCTCCGCTCAATGAGCTTACATGTTAGAGGGATTGGGTTATAGTGACACAGTAACAAAGGGATTGAGGGCCCTGCTCAGTGAGTTTACATGTTAGAGGGAGTGGGGTATAGTGACACAGTAACAGAGGGATTGAGGCCCTGCTCAGTGAACTTACATGCTAGAGGGAGTGGGGGTTATAGTGACACAGTAACAGAGGGATTGAGGCCCTGCTCAGTGAGTTTACATGTTAGAGGGAGTGGGGTATACTGACACAGTAACAGAGGGATTGAGGGCCCTGCTCAGTGAGTTTGCATGTTAGAGGGAGTGGGGTATAGTGACACAGTAACAGAGGGATTGAGGGCCTGCTCAGTGAGTTTACATGTTAGAGGGAGTGGGGTATAGTGACACAGTAACAGAGGGATTGAGGCCCTGCTCAGTGAGTTTACATGTTAGAGGGAGTGGGGTATAGTGACACAGTAACAGAGGGATTGAGGGCCCTGCTCAGTGAGTTTACATGTTAGAGGGAGTGGAGTATAGTGACACAGTAACAGAGGGATTGAGACCCTGCTCAGTGAGTTTACATGTTAGAGGGAGTGGGGTATAGTGACACAGTAACAGAGGGATTGAGGGCCCTGCTCAGAGAGCTTACATGTTAGAGGGAGTGGGGTATAGTGACACAGTAACAGAGGGATTGAGGCCCTGCTCAGTGAGTTTACATGTTAGAGGGAGTGGGGTATAGTGACAGTAACAGAGGGATTGAGGGTCCTGCTCAGTGAGTTTACATGTTAGAGGGAGTGGGGTATAGTGACACAGTAACAGAGGGATTGTGGGCCCTGCTCAGTGAGTTTACATGTTAGAGGGAGTGGGGTATAGTGACACAGTAACAGAGGGATTGAGGGCCCTGCTCAGTGAGGTTACATGTTAGAGGGAGTGGGGTATAGTGACAGTAACAGAGGGATTGAGGGTCCTGCTCAGTGAGTTTACATGTTAGAGGGAGTGGGGTATAGTGACACAGTAACAGAGGGATTGAGGGCCCTGCTCAGTGAGTTTACATGTTAGAGGGAGTGGGGTATAGTGACAGTAACAGAGGGATTGAGGGTCCTGCTCAGTGAGTTTACATGTTAGAGGGAGTGGGGTATAGTGACTGTAACAGAGGGATTGGGGGCCCTGCTCAGTGAGTTTACATGTTAGAGGGAGTGGGGTATAGTGACAGTAACAGAGGGATTGAGGGCCCGGCTCAGTGAGCTTACATGTTAGAGGGAGTGGGGTATAGTGACACAGTAACAGAGGGATTGAGGGCCCTGCTCAGTGAGTTTACATGTTAGAGGGAGTGGGGTATAGTGACACAGTAACAGAGGGATTGAGGGCCCAGTTCAGTGAGTTTACATGTTAGAGGGAGTGGGGTATAGTGACACAGTAACAGAGGGATTGAGGGCCCTGCTCAGTGAGTTTACATGTTAGAGGGAGTGGGGTATAGTGACACAGTAACAGAGGGATTGGGGGCCCTGCTCAGTGAGTTTACATGTTAGAGGGAGTGGGGTATAGTGACACAGTAACAGAGGGATTGAGGGCCTGCTCAGTGAGGTTACATGTTAGAGGGAGTTGGGTATAATGACACAGTAACAGAGGGATTGAGGGCCCTGCTCAGTGAGTTTACATGCTAGAGGGAGTGGGGTATAGTGACACAGTAACAGAGGGATTGTGGCCCCTGCTCGGTGAGTTTACATGTTAGAGGGAGTGGGGTATAGTGACACAGTAACAGAGGGATTGAGGTCCCTGCTCAGTGAGTTTACATGTTAGAGGGAGTGGGGTATAATGACACAGTAACAGAGGGATTGAGGGCCTGCTCAGTGAGTTTACATGTTACAGGGAGTGGGGTATAGTGACACAGTAACAGAGGGATTGAGGCCCTGCTCAGTGAGTTTACATGTTAGAGCGAGTGGGGTAAAGTGACACAGTAACAGAGGGATTGAGGCCCTGCTCAGTGAGTTTACATGCTAGAGGGAGTGGGGTATAGTGACAGTAACAGAGGGATTGAGGGCCTGCTCAGTGAGTTTACATGTTAGAGGGAGTGGGGTATAGTGACAGAGGGATTGAGGGCCTGCTCAGTGAGTTTACATGTTAGAGGGAGTGGGGTATAGTGACAGTAACAGAGGGATTGAGGGCCCTGCTCAGTGAGTTTACATGTTAGAGGGAGTGGGGTATAGTGACAGTAACAGAGGGATTGAGGCCCTGCTCAGTGAGTTTACATGTTAGAGGGAGTGGGGTATAGTGACAGTAACAGAGGGATTGAGGGCCCTGCTCAGTGAGTTTACATGTTAGAGGGAGTGGGGTATAGTGACACAGTAACAGAGGGATTGAGGGCCCTGCTCAGTGAGTTTACATGCTAGAGAGAGTGGGGTATAGTGACACAGTAACAGAGGGATTGAGGCCCTGCTCAGTGAGTTTACATGTTAGAGGGAGTGGGGTATAGTGACACAGTAACAGAGGGATTGAGGGCACTGCTCAGTGAGTTTACATGTTAGAGGGAGTGGGGTATAGTGACACAGTAACAGAGGGATTGAGGCCCTGCTCAGTGAGTTTACATGCTAGAGGGAGTGGGGTATAGTGACAGTAACAGAGGGATTGAGGCCCTGCTCAGTGAGTTTACATGCTAGAGGGAGTGGGGTATAGTGACACAGTAACAGAGGGATTGAGGGCCCTGCTCAGTGAGTTTACATGTTAGAGGGAGTGGGGTATAGTGACACAGTAACAGAGGGATTGAGGGCCCTGCTCAGTGAGGTTACATGTTAGAGGGAGTGGGGTATAGTGACACAGTAACAGAGGGATTGAGGGCCTGCTCCTGCTCAGTGAGTTTACATGTTAGAGGGAGTGGGGTATAGTGACACAGTAACAGAGGGATTGAGGGCCCTGCTCAGTGAGTTTACATGTTAGAGGGAGTGGGGTATAGTGACACAGTAACAGAGGGATTGAGGGCCCTGCTCAGTGAGGTTACATGTTAGAGGGAGTGGGGTATAGTGACACAGTAACAGAGGGATTGAGGGCCTGCTCCTGCTCAGTGAGTTTACATGTTAGAGGGTGTGGGGTATAGTGACACAGTAACAGAGGGATTGAGGGCCCTGCTCAGTGAGGTTACATGTTAGAGGGAGTGGGGTATAGTGACACAGTAACAGAGGGATTGAGGGCCTGCTCAGTGAGTTTACATGTTAGAGGGAGTGGGGTATAGTGACACAGTAACAGAGGGATTGAGGGCCCTGCTCAGTGAGGTTACATGTTAGAGGGAGTGGGGTATAGTGACACAGTAACAGAGGGATTGAGGGCCTGCTCAGTGAGTTTACATGTTAGAGGGAGTGGGGTATAGTGAAACAGTAACAGAGGGATTGAGGGCTTTGCTCAGTAAGTTTACATGTTAGAGGGAGTGGGGTATAGTGACACAGTAACAGAGGGATTGAGGGCCTGCTCAGAAAGTTTACATGTTAGAGGGAGTGGGGTATAGTGACACAGTAACAGAGGGATTGAGGCCCTGCTCAGTGAGTTTACATGCTAGAGGGAGTGGGGTATAGTGACACAGTAACAGAGGTATTGAGGGCCCTGCTCAGTGAGGTTACATGTTAGAGGGAGTGGGGTATAGTGACACAGTAACAGAGGGATTGAGGGCCCTGCTTAGTGAGTTTACATGTTAGAGGGAGTGGGGTATAGTGACACAGTAACAGAGGGATTGAGGCCCTGCTTAGTGAGTTTACATGCTAGAGGGAGTGGGGTATAGTGACACAGTAACAGAGGGATTGAGGGCCCTGCTCAGTGAGGTTACATGTTAGAGGGAGTGGGGTATAGTGACACAGTAACAGAGGGATTGAGGGCCCTGCTCAGTGAGTTTACATGCTAGAGGGAGTGGGGTATAGTGACACAGTAACAGAGGGATTGAGGCCCTGCTCAGTGAGTTTACATGTTAGAGGGAGTGGTGTATAGTGACACAGTAACAGAGGGATTGAGGGCCCTGCTCAGTGAGCTTACATGTTAGAGGTAGTGGGGTATAGTGACACAGTAACAGAGGGATTGAGGCCCTGCTCAGTGAGTTTACATGTTAGAGGGAGTGGGGTATAGTGACAGTAACAGAGGGATTGAGGGCCTGCTCAGTGAGTTTACATGTTAGAGGGAGTGGGTTATAGTGACACAGTAACAGAGGGACTGAGGGCCCTGCTCAGTGAGTTTACATGTTAGAGGGAGTGGGGCATAGTTACACAGTAACAGAGGGATTGAGGGCCTGCTCAGTGAGTTTACATGTTAGAGGGAGTGGGGTATAGTGACACAGTAACAGAGGGATTGAGGGCCCTGCTCAGTGAGTTTACATGTTAGAGGGAGTGGGTTATAGTGACACAGTAACAGAGGGACTGAGGGCCCTGCTCAGTGAGTTTACATGTTAGAGAGAGTGGGGCATAGTGACACAGTAACAGAGGGATTGAGGGCCTGCTCAGTGAGTTTACATGTTAGAGGGAGTGGGGTATAGTGACACAGTAACAGAGGGATTGAGGGCCCTGCTCAGTGAGTTTACATGTTAGAGGGAGTGGGGTATAGTGACAGTAACAGAGGGATTGAGGGCCCTGCTCAGTAAGTTTACATGTTAGAGGGAGTGGGGTATAGTGACACAGTAACAGAGGGATTGAGGCCCTGCTCAGTGAGTTTACATGTTAGAGGGAGTGGGGTATAGTGAAACAGTAACAGAGGGATTGAGGGCCCTGCTCAGTGAGTTTACATGTTAGAGGGAGTGGGGTATAGTGACACAGTAACAGAGGGACTGAGGGCCCTGCTCAGTGAGTTTACATGTTAGAGGGAGTGGGGTATAGTGACACAGTAACAGAGGGATTGAGGCCCTGCTCAGTGAGTTTACTTGTTAGAGGGAGTGGGGTATAGTGACACAGTAACAGAGGGATTGAGGCCCTGCTCGGTGAGTTTACTTGTTAGAGGGAGTGGGGTATAGTGACACAGTAACAGAGGGATTGAGGGCCCTGCTCAGTGAGTTTACATGCTAGAGGGAGTGGGGTATAGTGACAGTAACAGAGGGGACTGAGGGCCCTGCTCAGTGAGTTTACATGTTAGAGGGAGTGGGGCATAGTGACACAGTAACAGAGGGATTGAGGGCCTGCTCAGTGAGTTTACATGTTAGAGGGAGTGGGGTATAGTGACACAGTAACAGAGGGATTGAGGGCCTGCTCAGTGAGTTTACATGTTAGAGGGAGTGGGGTATAGTGACACAGTAAAAGAGGGATTGAGGGCCCTGCTCAGTGAGTTTACATGTTAGAGGGAGTGGGGATATAGTGACACAGTAACAGAGGGATAGAGGGCCTGCTCAGTGAGTTTACATGTTAGAGGGAGTGGGGTATAGTGACACAGTAACAGAGGGATTGAGGGCCTGCTCAGTGAGTTTACATGTTAGAGGGAGTGGGGTATAGTGACACAGTAACAGAGGGATTGAGGGCCTGCTCAGTGAGTTTACATGTTAGAGGGAGTGGGGTATAGTGACACAGTAACAGAGGGATTGAGGCCCTGCTCAGTGAGTTTACATGCTATAGGGAGTGGGGTATAGTGACACAGTAACAGAGGGATTGAGGGCCCTGCTCAGTGAGTTTACATGTTAGAGGGAGTGGGGTATAGTGACAGTAACAGAGGGATTGAGGCCCTGCTCAGTGAGTTTACATGTTAGAGGGAGTGGGGTATAATGACACAGTAACAGAGGGATTGAGGGCCCTGCTCAGTGAGTTTACATGTTAGAGGGAGTGGGGCATAGTGACACAGTAACAGAGGGATTGAGGCCCTGCTCAGTGAGTTTACATGTTAGAGGGAGTGGGGTATAGTGACAGTAACAGAGCGATTGAGGCCCTGCTCAGTGAGTTTACATGTTAGAGGGAGTGGGGCATAGTGACACAGTAACAGAGGGATTGAGGGCCCTGCTCAGTGAGTTTACATGTTAGAGGGAGTGGGGCATAGTGACACAGTAACAGAGGGATTGAGGCCCTGCTCAGTGAGTTTACATGTTAGAGGGAGTGGGGTATAGTGACACAGTAACAGAAGAATTGAGGGCCTGCTCAATGAGCTTACATGTTAGAGGGAGTGGGGTATAGTGACACAGTAACAGAGGGATTGAGGCCCTGCTCAGTGAGTTTACATGTTAGAGGGAGTGGGGTATAGTGACACAGTAACAGAGGGATTGAGGCCCTGCTCAGTGAGTTTACATGTTAGAGGGAGTGGGGTATACTGACACAGTAACAGAGGGATTGAGGGCCCTGCTCAGTGAGTTTGCATGTTAGAGGGAGTGGGGTATAGTGACACAGTAACAGAGGGATTGAGGCCCTGCTCAGTGAGTTTACATGTTAGAGGGAGTGGGGTATAGTGACACAGTAACAGAGGGATTGAGGGCCTGCTCAGTGAGTTTACATGTTAGAGGGAGTGGGGTATAGTGACACAGTAACAGAGGGATTGAGGGCCTGCACAGTGAGTTTACATGTTAGAGGGAGTGGGGTATAGTGACACAGTAACAGAGCGGTTGAGGCCCTGCTCAGTGAGTTTACATGTTAGAGGGAGTGGGGTATAGTGACACAGTAACAGAGATTGAGGGCCTGCTCAGTGAGCTTACATGTTAGAGGGAGTGGAGTATAGTGACAGTAACAGAGGGATTGAGGCCCTGCTCAGTGAGTTTACATGTTAGAGGGAGTGGGGTATAATGACACAGTAACAGAGGGATTGAGGGCCCTGCTCAGTGAGTTTACATGTTAGAAGGAGTGGGGCATAGTGACACAGTAACAAAGGGATTGAGGGCCCTGCTCAGTGAGTTTACATGTTAGAGGGAGTGGGGTATAGTGACACAGTAACAGAGGGATTGAGGCCCTGCTCAGTGAGCTTACATGCTAGAGGGAGTGGGGGTTATAGTGACACAGTAACAGAGGGATTGAGGCCCTGCTCAGTGAGTTTACATGTTAGAGGGAGTGGGGTATACTGACACAGTAACAGAGGGATTGAGGGCCCTGCTCAGTGAGTTTGCATGTTAGAGGGAGTGGGGTATAGTGACACAGTAACAGAGGGATTGAGGGCCTGCTCAGTGAGTTTACATGTTAGAGGGAGTGGGGTATAGTGACACAGTAACAGAGGGATTGAGGGCCTGCTCAGTGAGTTTACATGTTAGAGGGAGTGGGGTATAGTGACACAGTAACAGAGGGATTGAGGGCCTGCACAGTGAGTTTACATGTTAGAGGGAGTGGGGTATAGTGACACAGTAACAGAGCGGTTGAGGCCCTGCTCAGTGAGTTTACATGTTAGAGGGAGTGGGGTATAGTGACACAGTAACAGAGATTGAGGGCCTGCTCAGTGAGCTTACATGTTAGAGGGAGTGGAGTATAGTGACAGTAACAGAGGGATTGAGGCCCTGCTCAGTGAGTTTACATGTTAGAGGGAGTGGGGTATAATGACACAGTAACAGAGGGATTGAGGGCCCTGCTCAGTGAGTTTACATGTTAGAAGGAGTGGGGCATAGTGACACAGTAACAGAGGGATTGAGGCCCTGCTCAGTGAGTTTACATGTTAGAGGGAGTGGGGTATAGTGACACAGTAACAGAGGGATTGAGGCCCTGCTCAGTGAGTTTACATGTTAGAGGGAGTGGGGTATAGTGACACAGTAACAGAGAGATTGAGGGCCTGCTCAGTGAGCTTACATGTTAGAGGGAGTGGAGTATAGTGACAGTAACAGAGGGACTGAGGCCCTGCTCAGTGAGTTTACATGTTAGAGGGAGTGGGGTATAATGACACAGTAACAGAGGGATTGAGGGCCCTGCTCAGTGAGTTTACATGTTAGAAGGAGTGGGGTATAGTGACACAGTAACAGAGAGATTGAGGGCCTGCTCAGTGAGCTTACATGTTAGAGGGAGTGGAGTATAGTGACAGTAACAGAGGGATTGAGGTCCCTGCTCAGTGAGTTTACATGTTAGAGGGAGTGGGGTATAGTGACACAGTAACAGAGGGATTGAGGGCCCTGCTCAGTGAGTTTACATGTTAGAGGGAGTGGGGCATAGTGACACAGTAACAGAGGTGTAACGGACCGTTTCAGCATGGACGGGGAAAAATCCGTTTAGGTGATAATCCCCTTTAGATGGACCAGCAGCTACCATAAGCACCAACTTCCCGAACTCCCAAACTGCACGGATTCACCAACTCTCGAACAGCAGACACACTAACCCTGGAAGCAGCCGAACAGGAAAAGCAATATGAACAGCTTACACTCCTGGCAGTCGGCATACAGTCCCCTTTCCCCCCAAGAAAGAGACACACTCCAGCTTCAGGGTTAAACAGCAACAACTTGATTTATTCACACACAGGCTTATATGAGATTCTCAAATGCAAGGGAGGGGTTTACAATACACCAATCCAGTTTAAGGTACAACCCACACATCTCCTCCCTCCACCATATCTGTTAACACAATTAACAGGGACATATTTTTACCCAAGTTTTGGATGTACCCTAAATACTTGGGGTACATCCACAAATCCAATGTCTCCAGATAGCCCTAGTCTGGAGGAACAACATATGTTAAAACCAGCCCATTCGGATAAACGGTTCAGGAGTTATGGGACTTTAAAGTATTGACCGACCGCATGGGTAAAGTATCCGAAAACAGTTCCATGCATTTTGGCCCTGCGGTCGGTCACAAACAGGTGAATGAAACATACGAATTACTGGTGTTATAGAGACTAAGGGGAGTTCGTATGAATCCCCTAGTTCGTACGTTTCTTTCTACCGAACGGCGGCCCGTTCGGTAGTTTCCCCACGAAATCCTGGAAGTCTGGAGGTCTCAGCGGTGCTTGCCTAGTCAAGTGTCCGATTTCAGTTCCAGACACTCGACGGCAAAACACCGCTGTTCGGTAGTTAAAGATGGCTGCCGCCACGTGGTTGTTTCCTGAATGGCGGCCACCCAGAGGACACAGAACACATTACATGGATTGCCAATTACCTGTTTGCAACATTGTTGCAAACGGTAATTGGAGGCACACTTATTCCTGGGTGGTCTGGTTGTTCGGTAGTTTCCTCAATACAATGAATGGAGTGATTCTACCGAACAATCAGATGAATGCTGCATATATATCACCCAGGTTAAACTTAACACATGAATACATATACAATATTACAGGCAGTACACTAGAATATGCTTCCCGGCCTTAAAGGGACAGTAGTCCCAAAAGTCCCAATCTGTTCCTAGATGTTTTTAACCCCTTAAGGACCAAACTTCTGGAATAAAAGGGAATCATGACGTGTCACACATGTCATGTGTCCTTAAGGGGTTAAAGGGCCGGTAGCAGCAATATACATTATACCTGCCCAAATATAGGTTTTTATAGTACAATATGTCCAGGGCCATAGTCGCAGGGCAGGAGGCTAGCAGCCAGGCTTCTCCAGCCCACAGTGGCGAAGTTGGTTTCGCCACAAGAGGGATTGAGGCCCTGCTCAGTGAGTTTACATGTTAGAGGGAGTGGGGTATAGTGACACAGTAACAGAGGAATTGAGGGCCTGCTCAATGAGCTTACATGTTAGAGGGAGTGGGGTATAGTGACACAGTAACAGAGGGATTGAGGGCCCTGCTCAGTGAGTTCACATGCTAGAGGGATTGGGGTATAGTGACACAGTAACAGAGGGATTGAGGCCCTGCTCAGTGAGTTTACATGTTAGAGGGAGTGGGGTATAGTGACACAGTAACAGAGGGATTGAGGGCCCTGCTCAGTGAGTGTACATGTTAGTGTGAGTAGGGTATAGTGACACAGTAACAGGGATTGAGGGCCCTGCTCAGTGAGTTTACATGTTAGAGGGAGTGGGGTATAGTGACAGTAACAGAGGGATTGAGGGCCCTGCTCAGTGAGTTTACATGTTAGAGGGAGTGGGGTATAATGACACAGTAACAGAGGGATTGAGGGCCCTGCTCAGTGAGTTTACATGTTAGAAGGAGTGGGATATAGTGACACAGTAACAGAGAGATTGAGGGCCTGCTCAGTGAGCTTACATGTTAGAGGGAGTGGAGTATAGTGACAGTAACAGAGGGATTGAGGCCCTGCTCAGTGAGTTTACATGTTAGAGGGAGTGGGGTATAATGACACAGTAACAGAGGGATTGAGGGCCCTGCTCAGTGAGTTTACATGTTAGAGGGAGTGGGGCATAGTGACACAGTAACAGAGGGATTGAGGCCCTGCTCAGTGAGTTTACATGTTAGAGGGAGTGGGGTATAGTGACACAGTAACAGAGGAATTGAGGGCCCTGCTCAGTGAGTTCACATGCTAGAGGGATTGGGGTATAGTGACACAGTAACAGAGGGATTGAGGCCCTGCTCAGTGAGTTTACATGTTAGAGGGAGTGGGGTATAGTGACACAGTAACAGAGGGATTGAGGGCCCTGCTCAGTGAGTGTACATGTTAGTGTGAGTAGGGTATAGTGACACAGTAACAGGGATTGAGGGCCCTGCTCAGTGAGTTTACATGTTAGAGGGAGTGGGGTATAGTGACACAGTAACAGAGGGATTGAGGGCCCTGCTCAGAGAGTTTACAATCTAGAGGGAGTGGGGTATAGTGACACAGTAACAGAGGGATTGAGGGCCTGCTCAGTGAGTTTACATGTTAGAGGGAGTGGGGTATAGTGACACAGTAACAGAGGGATTGAGGGCCCTGCTCAGTGAGCTTACATGCTAGAGGGAGTGGGGTATAGTGACACAGTAACAGAGGGATTGAGGGCCTGCTCAGTGAGTTTACATGTTAGAGGGAGTGGGGTATAGTGACACAGTAACAGAGGGATTGAGGGCTCCGCTCAATGAGCTTACATGTTAGAGGGATTGGGTTATAGTGACACAGTAACAAAGGGATTGAGGGCCTTGCTCAGTGAGTTTACATGTTAGAGGGAGTGGGGTATAGTGACACAGTAACAGAGGGATTGAGGCCCTGCTCAGTGAGCTTACATGCTAGAGGGAGTGGGGGTTATAGTGACACAGTAACAGAGGGATTGAGGCCCTGCTCAGTGAGTTTACATGTTAGAGGGAGTGGGGTATACTGACACAGTAACAGAGGGATTGAGGGCCCTGCTCAGTGAGTTTGCATGTTAGAGGGAGTGGGGTATAGTGACACAGTAACAGAGGGATTGAGGGCCTGCTCAGTGAGTTTACATGTTAGAGGGAGTGGGGTATAGTGACACAGTAACAGAGGGATTGAGGGCCTGCTCAGTGAGTTTACATGTTAGAGGGAGTGGGGTATAGTGACACAGTAACAGAGGGATTTAGGGCCTGCACAGTGAGTTTACATGTTAGAGGGAGTGGGGTATAGTGACACAGTAACAGAGCGGTTGAGGCCCTGCTCAGTGAGCTTACATGTTAGAGGGAGTGGGGTATAGTGACACAGTAACAGAGGGATTGAGGGCCTGCTCAGTGAGTTTACATGTTAGAGGGAGTGGGGTATAGTGACACAGTAACAGAGCGGTTGAGGCCCTGCTCAGTGAGCTTACATGTTAGAGGGAGTGGGGTATAGTGACACAGTAGCAGAGCGGTTGAGGCCCTGCTCAGTGAGTTTACATGCTAGAGGGATTGGGGTATAGTGACACAGTAACAGAGGGATTAAGGGCCCTGCTCAGTGAGTTTACATGCTAGAGGGAGTGGGGTATAGTGACACAGTAACAGAGGGATTGAGGGCCCTGCTCAGTAAGTTTACATGTTAGAGGGAGTGGGGGTTATAGTGACACAGTAACAGAGGGATTGAGGCCCTGCTCAGTGAGTTTACATGTTAGAGGGAGTGGGGTATAGTGACACAGTAACAGAGGGATTGGGGGCCTGCTCAGTAAGTTTACATGTTAGAGGGAGTGGGGTATACTGACACAGTAACAGAGGGATTGAGGGCCTGCTCAGTGAGTTTACATGTTAGAGGGAGTGGGGTATAGTGACATAGTAACAGAGAGATTGAGAGCCTGCTCAGTGAGCTTACATGTTAGAGGGAGTGGGGTATAGTGACACAGTAACAGAGGGATTGGGGGCCTGCTCAGTGAGTTTACATGTTAGAGGGAGTGGGGTATAGTGACACAGTAACAGAGGGATTGAGGGCCTGCTCAGTGAGTTTACATGTTAGAGGGAGTGGGGTATAGTGACACAGTAACAGAGGGATTGAGGGCCTGCTCCTGCTCAGTGAGTTTGCATGTTAGAGGGAGTGGGGTATAGTGACACAGTAACAGAGGGATTGAGGGCCTGCTCAGTGAGTTTACATGTTAGAGGGAGTGGGGTATAGTGACACAGTAACAGAGGGATTGAGGGCCTGCTCAGTGAGTTTACATGTTAGAGGGAGTGGGGTATAGTGACACAGTAACAGAGGGATTGAGGGCCCTGCTCAGTGAGTTTACATGTTAGAGAGAGTGGGGTATAGTGACACAGTAACAGAGGGATTAAGGGCCCTATACATAGTGAGTGGGGTATAGTGACACAGTAACAGAGGGATTGGGGCCTGCTCAGTGAGTTTACATGTTAGAGGGAGTGGGGTGTAGTGACAGTAACAGAGGGATTGAGGGCCTGCTCAGTGAGCTTACATGTTAGAGGGAGTGGGGGTTATAGTGACACAGTAACAGAGGGATTGAGGGCCTGCTCAGTGAGTTTGCATGTTAGAGGGAGTGGGGTATAGTGACACAGTAACAGAGGGATTGAGGGCCTGCTCAGTGAGTTTACATGTTAGAGGGAGTGGGGTATAGTGACACAGTAACAGAGGGATTGAGGGCCTGCTCAGTGAGTTTACATGTTAGAGGGAGTGGGGTATAGTGACACAGTAACAGAGGGATTGAGGGCCTGCTCAGTGAGTTTGCATGTTAGAGGGAGTGGGGTATAGTGACACAGTAACAGAGGGATTGAGGGCCTGCTCAGTGAGTTTACATGTTAGAGGGAGTGGGGGTATAGTGACACAGTAACAGAGGGATTAAGGGCCTGCTCAGTGAGTTTACATGTTAGAGGGAGTAGGGTATAGTGACACAGTAGCAGAGCGGTTGAGGCCCTGCTCAGTGAGTTTACATGTTAGAGGGAGTGGGGTATAGTGACACAGTAACAGAGGCATTGAGGGCCCTGCTCAGTGAGTTTACATGTTAGAGGGAGTGGGGTATAGTGACACAGTAACAGAGGGATTGAGGGCCCTGCTCAGTGAGTTTACATGTTAGAGGGAGTGGGGTATAGTGACACAGTAACAGAGGGATTGAGGACCCTGCTCAGTGAGTTTACATGTTAGAGGGAGTGGGGTATAGTGACACAGTAACAGAGGGATTGAGGGCCCTGCTCAGTGAGTTTACATGTTAGAGGGAGTGGGGTATAGTGACACAGTATCAGAGGGATTGAGGGCCCTGCTCAGTGAGTTTACATGCTAGAGGGAGTGGGGTATAGTGACACAGTAACAGGGATTGAGGGCCCTGCTCAGTGAGTTTACATGTTAGAGGGAGTGGGGTATAGTGACACAGTATCAGAGGGATTGAGGGCCCTGCTCAGTGAGTTTACATGTTAGAGGGAGTGGGGTATAGTGACACAGTAACAGAGGGATTGAGGGCCTGCTCAGTGAGTTTACATGTTAGAGGGAGTGGGGTATAGTGATACAGTAACAGAGGGATTGAGGGCCCTGCTCAGTGAGTTTACATGTTAGAGGGAGTGGGGTATAGTGACACAGTAACAGAGGGATTGAGGGCCTGCTCAGTGAGTTTACATGTTAGAGGGAGTGGGGTATAGTGACACAGTAACAGAGGGATTGAGGCCCTGCTCAGTGAGTTTACATGTTAGAGGGAGTGGGGTATAGTGACACAGTAACAGAGGGATTGAGGGCCTGCTCAGTGAGTTTACATGTTAGAGGGATTGGGGTATAGTGACACAGTAACAGAGGGATTAAGGGCCTGCTCAGTGAGTTTACATGTTAGAGGGAGTGGGGTATAGTGACACAGTAACAGAGGGATTGAGGGCCTGCTCAGTGAGTTTACATGTTAGAGGGATTGGGGTATAGTGACATAGTAACAGAGGGATTAAGGGCCCTGCTCAGTGAGTTTACATGTTAGAGGGAGTGGGGTATAGTGACACAGTAACAGAGGGATTAAGGGCCTGCTCAGTGAGGTTACATGTTAGAGGGGGTGGGGTATAGTGACACAGTAACAGAGGGATTGAGGCCCTGCTCAGTGAGTTTACATGTTAGAGGGAGTGGGGTATAGTGACACAGTAACAGAGGGATTGAGGGTCCTGCTCAGTGAGTTTACATGTTAGAGGGAGTGGGGTATAGTGACACAGTAACAGAGGGATTGAGGGCCCTGCTCAGTGAGTTTACATGTTAGAGGGAGTGGGGTATAGTGACACAGTAACAGAGGGATTGAGGGCCTGCTCAGTGAGGTTACATGCTAGAGGGAGTGGGGTATAGTGACACAGTAACAGAGGGATTGAGGGCCTGCTCAGTGACCTTACATGTTAGAGGGAGTGGGGTAAAGTGACAGTAACAGAGGGATTGAGGCCCTGCTCAGTGAGCTTACATGTTAGAGGGAGTGGGGTATAGTGACACAGTAACAGAGGGATTGGGGGCCCTGCTCAGTGAGTTTACATGTTAGAGGGAGTGGGGTATAGTGACACAGTAACAGAGGGATTGAGGGCCTGCTCAGTGAGTTTACATGTTAGAGGCAGTGGGGTATAGTGACACAGTAACAGAGGGATTGAGGGCCTGCTCAGTGAGTTTACATGTTAGAGGGAGTGGGGTATAGTGACAGTAACAGAGGGATTGAGGGCCCTGCTCAGTGAGTTTACATGTTAGAGGCAGTGGGGTATAGTGACACAGTAACAGAGGGATTGAGGTCCTGCTCAGTGAGTTTACATGTTAGAGGGAGTGGGGTATAGTGACAGTAACAGAGGGATTGAGGGCCCTGCTCAGTGAGTTTACATGCTAGAGGGAGTGGGGTATAGTGACACAGTAACAGAGGGATTGAGGCCCTGCTCAGTGAGCTTACATGTTAGAGGGAGTGGGGTATAGTGACACAGTAACAGAGGGATTGAGGGCACTGCTCAATGAGTTTACATGTTAGAGGGGGTGGGGTATAGTGACACAGTAACAGAGGGATTGAGGGCCTGCTCAGTGAGTTTACATGTTAGAGGGAGTGGGGTATAGTGACACAGTAACAGAGGGATTAAGGGCCCTGCTCAGTGAGTTTACATGCTAGAGGTAGTGATACCGGAGAAACTGACGGAAGCCAAGCACAGAGAGATGGACACAGGTTTCTTCAGGAAGGAACAGATTCTTTATTCGATTCACCGATCGGGACTCAGAGGGACTAATGTCACCAAAAAACAGCAAAGTCTGAGTCCTGATCATACAGTGTAGGTCCCTTATATAGGCATGTAGCTCCTCCCATAATCAGTTCAACCTACACATACTCTTATCTAATCAACTGAATAGAGACTAAATTCCTGTTTGACCACATGGCTTGCCCAGCACAATGGAGGAGGGGAAATAGTCGTATATCCTGTATTCCTACACATGCTCCTTACACTACTGATTGTATCTTAGCTACGTGTAACTGACTAACTGATACATCAACATATGCAAGTACACATACCACGTGGCAATCTTCTCCTAGTAAATTTATTTTTACTGAGATTTCACCACAGTAGTGGGGTATAGTATCACAAAAGGTAAGGATAGTATTAACTAATGACGTTGAAAGAGAGGAATCTGTCAGGAGCTATTAACAGTTTAATTATTATTATTGCCATTTATATAGCGCCAACAGATTCCGTAGCACTTTACAATATTATGAGAGGGGGGATGTGACTATAAATAGGACAATTACAAATAAACTTGCAGGAACGATAGGTTGAAGAGGGCCCTGTTCAAACGAGCTTACAGTCTATAGCAGGTGGGGAATAAGACACATTAGGACAGGGGATAGCAATCAAACAAGGTGGGAGTGAAGCAGAGCTGGAGGAGAGAGTAGAGTGCTGCCCTTTAGGAGAGAGTGAGAGACAGGTACGTTAGGTAGAGGTTACTCTGGGAGGCCATGAGCTTCCCTAAAGAGATGGGTTTTAAGGCACTTCTTTTGTGGGTAGAGAGAGGTTAATGGAGGGACCTGCAGGCTCTGGGTAGAGAGGGGTTAATGGAGGGACCTGCAGGCTGTGGGTAGAGAGGGGTTAATGGAGGGATCTGCTGGCTGTGGGTAGAGAGGGGTTAATGGAGGGATCTGCTGGCTGTGGGTAGAGAGGGGTTAATGGAGGGATCTGCTGGCTGTGGGTAGAGAGGGGTTAATGGAGGGATCTGCAGGCTGTGGGTAGAGAGGGGTTAATGGAGGGACCTGCAGGCTGTGGGTAGAGAGGGGTTAATGGAGGGATCTGCTGGCTGTGGGTAGAGAGGGGTTAATGGAGGGATCTGCTGGCTGTGGGTAGAGAGGGGTTAATGGAGGGATCTGCTGGCTGTGGGTAGAGAGGGGTTAATGGAGGGACCTGCAGGCTGTGGGTAGAGAGGGGTTAATGGAGGGATCTGCAGGCTGTGGGTAGAGAGGGGTTAATGGAGGGACCTGCAGGCTGTGGGTAGAGAGGGGTTAATGGAGGGATCTGCTGGCTGTGGGTAGAGAGGGGTTAATGGAGGGATCTGCTGGCTGTGGGTAGAGAGGGGTTAATGGAGGGATCTGCTGGCTGTGGGTAGAGAGGGGTTAATGGAGGGACCTGCAGGCTGTGGGTAGAGAGGGGTTAATGGAGGGATCTGCAGGCTGTGGGTAGAGAGGGGTTAATGGAGGGACCTGCAGGCTGTGGGTAGAGAGGGGTTAATGGAGGGATCGGCTGGCTGTGGGTAGAGAGGGGTTAATGGAGGGATCTGCTGGCTGTGGGTAGAGAGGGGTTAATGGAGGGATCTGCTGGCTGTGGGTAGAGAGGGGTTAATGGAGGGACCTGCAGGCTGTGGGTAGAGAGGGGTTAATGGAGGGATCTGCAGGCTGTGGGTAGAGAGGGGTTAATGGAGGGATCTGCAGGCTGTGGGTAGAGAGGGATTAATGGAGGGACCTGCAGGCTGTGGGTAGAGAGGGGTTAATGGAGGGACCTGCAGGCTGTGGGTAGAGAGGGGTTAATGGAGGGATCTGCAGGCTGTGGGTAGAGAGGGGTTAATGGAGGGATCTGCAGGCTGTGGGTAGAGAGGGGTTAATGGAGGGACCTGCAGGCTGTGGGTAGAGAGGGGTTAATGGAGGGACCTGCAGGCTGTGGGTAGAGAGGGGTTAATGGAGGGACCTGCAGGCTGTGGGTAGAGAGGGGTTAATGGAGGGACCTGCAGGCTGTGGGTAGAGAGGGGTTAATGGAGGGACCTGCAGGCTGTGGGTAGAGATGGGTTAATGGAGGGATCTGCAGGCTGTGGGTAGAGAGGGGTTAATGGAGGGACCTGCAGGCTGTGGGTAGAGAGGGGTTAATGGAGGGACCTGCAGGCTGTGGGTAGAGAGGGGTTAATGGAGGGACCTGCAGGCTGTGGGTAGAGAGGGGTTAATGGAGGGACCTGCAGGCTGTGGGTAGAGAGGGGTTAATGGAGGGATCTGCAGGCTGTGGGTGGAGAGGGGTTAATGGAGGGACCTGCAGGCTGTGGGTGGAGAGGGGTTAATGGAGGGACCTGCAGGCTGTGGGTAGAGAGGGGTTAATGGAGGGACCTGCAGGCTGTGGGTGGAGAGGGGTTAATGGAGGGACCTGCAGGCTGTGGGTAGAGAGGGGTTAATGGAGGGATCTGCAGGCTGTGGGTGGAGAGGGGTTAATGGAGGGACCTGCAGGCTGTGGGTAGAGAGGGGTTAATGGAGGGACCTGCAGGCTGTGGGTAGAGAGGGGTTAATGGAGGGATCTGCAGGCTGTGGGTAGAGAGGGGTTAATGGAGGGACCTGCAGGCTGTGGGTAGAGAGGGGTTAATGGAGGGACCTGCAGGCTGTGGGTAGAAAGGGGTTAATGGAGGGATCTGCAGGCTGTGGGTAGAGAGGGGTTAATGGAGGGATCTGCAGGCTGTGGGTAGAGAGGGGTTAATGGAGGGACCTGCAGGCTGTGGGTAGAGAGGGGTTAATGGAGGGACCTGCAGGCTGTGGGTAGAGAGGGGTTAATGGAGGGACCTGCAGGCTGTGGGTAGAGAGGGGTTAATGGAGGGACCTGCAGGCTGTGGGTAGAGAGGGGTTAATGGAGGGATCTGCAGGCTGTGGGTAGAGAGGGGTTAATGGAGGGACCTGCAGGCTGTGGGTAGAGAGGGGTTAATGGAGGGACCTGCAGGCTGTGGGTAGAGAGGGGTTAATGGAGGGACCTGCAGGCTGTGGGTAGAGAGGGGTTAATGGAGGGATCTGCAGGCTGTGGGTAGAGAGGGGTTAATGGAGGGACCTGCAGGCTGTGGGTAGAGAGGGGTTAATGGAGGGATCTGCAGGCTGTGGGTGGAGAGGGGTTAATGGAGGGACCTGCAGGCTGTGGGTAGAGAGGGGTTAATGGAGGGACCTGCAGGCTGTGGGTAGAGAGGGGTTAATGGAGGGATCTGCAGGCTGTGGGTAGAGAGGGGTTATTGGAGGGATCTGCAGGCTGTGGGTAGAGAGGGGTTAATGGAGGGATCTGCAGGCTGTGGGTAGAGAGGGGTTAATGTTGGGACCTGCAGGCTGTGGGTAGAGAGGGGTTAATGGAGGGATCTGCAGGCTGTGGGTAGAGAGGGGTTAATGGAGGGATCTGCAGGCTGTGGGTAGAGAGGGGTTAATGGAGGGACCTGCAGGCTGTGGGTAGAGAGGGGTTAATGGAGGGACCTGCAGGCTGTGGGTAGAGAGGGGTTAATGGAGGGATCTGCAGGCTGTGGGTAGAGAGGGGTTAATGGAGGGATCTGCAAGCTGTGGGTAGAGAGGGGTTAGTGGAGGGATCTGCAGGCTGTGGGTAGAGAGGGGTTAATGGAGGGACCTGCAGGCTGTGGGTAGAGAGGGGTTAATGGAGGGATCTGCAGGCTCTGGGTAGAGAGGGGTTAATGGAGGGATCTGCAGGCTGTGGGTAGAGAGGGGTTAATGGAGGGATCTGCAGGCTGTGGGTAGAGAGGGGTTAATGGAGGGACCTGCAGGCTGTGGGTAGAGAGGGGTTAATGGAGGAGGTGGTTACAATCTCCAGACTTTCCTGTAACCTCACTTCCTGTAGAGAATCTCAGAGCAGGCTGATACAGTGTGCAGAGCCCCAATTGTGGAACAACAGTACAGGAGTTTGAGGTCAGAAGGTGTTTGTGTGTATATAATGCATGCATGGTGTGTGTAATGCATGTATAGTGTGTGTATACTGGATGCATGGTGTGTGTATATAAACACTGCATGCAGTGTGTGTAATGCATGTATAGTGTGTGTATACTGGATGCATGGTGTGTGTTTGTATAATGTTTGCATGGTGTGTGTGTATACTGTGTGTGTGTAATGCATGTATGGTGTGTGTATATATACGGCATGCATGGTGTGTTTATACTGCATGGTGTGTGTGTGTATACTGTGTTTGCGCGGTGTGTATACTGTGTGCGTGGCGGATTTGGGTGAATGATTGTATACTTTGTAATCGTTGACGTGGATATTGTGAATTCTCTGTGCCTGATGTATGTACTGAGTGCTTAATTTTGTGTTTAAAGTGTGCATGTTGTGTGTGTGTGTGTGTATACTGTTTGAACATTTCCTGTTCTGTGTGCATGTGTGCTGTTTATACTCTGTGCTCGCTGCATGCTATTATTATTTTAATATTTATATAGCACCATCAGATTCCGTAGCGCTGTACAATGGTGTGTTATGTGTATGCGTGCTGTATACATACTCCTTGCTGCTCACTGTGTGTCCGTGGAGTGCGGTGATTGTCATATTGTGTGTCAGTGTGTGTGAGTGCATGTGTTTTGGGAACCTATATAGCACGTGCAGCCCATTGAAATCATACCATATGTTAGAGAGAGGCGTGTGCTAGAGCTCTCTAACTTGTAATCTCACTCAACGTGGAACTCGAGCGCTTCCTGACCTTACCGTGCCAGGCTGTACTGCTTATTAACCCTTACCGTGCCAGGCTGTACTTCTAATTAACCCTTACCGTGCCAGGCTGTACTTCTAATTAACCCTTACCGTGCCAGGCTGTACTGCTTATTAACCCTTACCGTGCCAGGCTGTACTTCTAATTAACCCTTACCGTGCCAGGCTGTACTTCTAATTAACCCTTACCGTGCCAGGCTGTACTGCTTATTAACCCTTACCGTGCCAGGCTGTACTTCTAATTAACCCTTACCAAGCCAGGCTGTACTGCTTATTAACCCTTACCGTGCCAGGCTGTACTGCTTATTAACCCTTACCGTGCCAGGCTGTACTTCTAATTAACCCTTACCGTGCCAGGCTGTACTTCTAATTAACCCTTACCGTGCCAGGCTGTACGTCTAATTAACCCTTACCGTGCCAGGCTGTACTGCTTATTAACCCTTACCGTGCCAGGCTGTACTTCTAATTAACCCTTACCAAGCCAGGCTGTACTGCTTATTAACCCTTACCGTGCCAGGCTGTACTTCTAATTAACCCTTACCGTGCCAGGCTGTACTTCTAATTAACCCTTACCGTGCCAGGCTGTACTTCTAATTAACCCTTACCGTGCCAGGCTGTACTAATAATTAACCCTTACCGTGCCAGGCTGTACTTCTAATTAACCCTTACCGTGCCAGGCTGTACTTCTAATTAACCCTTACCGTGCCAGGCTGTACTAATAATTAACCCTTACCGTGCCAAGCTGTACTGCTTATTAACCCTTACTGTGCCAAGCTGTACTATACTAATTAACCCTTACCATGCCAGGCTGTACTATACTAATTAACCCTTACCGTGCCATGCTGTACTGCTAATTAACCCTTTTTGTGCCACTAATAAATCGTTAGTGTGCTAAGCTGTTCCTTTAACCCTTACTGTGACACAGTATCTAAAATCCCTTTGAGTATATACACGGTGTACAAAACACGTTTAATTTAGTTTCTTTTTGTAATACTTAATGTACACGTACTACCATAACTAGCCCTTACTGTGACACATACTATCATAACTAGCCCTTATTGTGACACATACTACCATAACTAGCCCTTACTGTGACACATACTATCATAACTAGCCCTTACTGTGACACATACTATCATAACTAGCCCTTACTGTGACACATACTATCATAACTAGCTCTTACTGTGACACGTACTATCATAACTAGCCCTTACTGTGACACATACTATCATAACTAGCCCTTACTGTGACACATACTATCATAACTAGCCCTTACTGTGACAGATACTATCATAACTAGCCTTTACTGTGACACATACTATCATAACTAGCCCTTACTGTGACACATACTATCATAACTAGCCCTTACTGTGACACATACTATCATAACTAGCTCTTACTGTGACACGTACTATCATAACTAGCTCTTACTGTGACACATACTATCATAACTAGCCCTTACTGTGACACATACTATCATAACTAGCCCTTACTGTGACACATACTATCATAACTAGCCGTTACTGTGACACATACTATCATAACTAGCTCTTACTGTGACACGTACTATCATAACTAGCCGTTACTGTGACACATACTATCATAACTAGCTCTTACTGTGACACGTACTATCATAACTAGCCCTTACTGTGACACAGACTACCATAACTAGCCCTTACTGTGACACAGACTACCATAACTAGCCCTTACTGTGACACAGACTACCATAACTAGCCCTTCCTGTGACACAGACTACCATAACTAGCCCTTCCTGTGACACAGACTACCATAACTAGCCCTTCCTGTGACACAGACTACCATAACTAGCCCTTCCTGTGACACAGACTACCATAACTAGCCCTTCCTGTGACACAGACTACCATAACTAGCCCTTCCTGTGACACAGTCTACCATAACTAGCCCTTCCTGTGACAGTCTACCATAACTAGCCCCTCCTGTGACAGTCTACCATAACTAGCCCTTCCTGTGACACAGACTACCATAACTAGCCCTTCCTGTGACACAGACTACCATAACTAGCCCTTCCTGTGACACAGACTACCATAACTAGCCCTTCCTGTGACACAGACTACCATAACTAGCCCTTCCTGTGACACAGACTACCATAACTAGCCCTTCCTGTGACACAGACTACCATAACTAGCCCTTCCTGTGACACAGACTACCATAACTAGCCCTTCCTGTGACACAGACTACCATAACTAGCCCTTCCTGTGACACAGACTACCATAACTAGTCCTTCCTGTGACACAGACTACCATAACTAGCCCTTCCTGTGACACAGACTACCATAACTAGCCCTTCCTGTGACACAGACTACCATAACTAGCCCTTCCTGTGACACAGACTACCATAACTAGCCCTTCCTGTGACACAGACTACCATAACTAGCCCTTACTGTGACACAGACTATCATAACTAGCCCTTACTGTGACACAGACTATCATAACTAGCCCTTACTGTGACACAGACTATCATAACTAGCCCTTACTGTGACACAGACTATCATAACTAGCCCTTACTGTGACACATACTATCATAACTAGCCGTTACTGTGACACATACTATCATAACTAGCCGTTACTGTGACACATACTATCATAACTAGCCTTGTTGTGACACATACTATCATAACTAGCCCTTGCTGTGACACGTACTATTATAACTAATCCTTACTGTGACACATACTTTCATAACTAGTCCTTCTATCATAACTAGTCCTTACTGTGATACATACTATCATAACTAGTCCTTACTGTGATACATACTGTGACGGACCGCCGGGTACCTCCGTCAATTGCTGCTTCCTAGTACTTGCGAACACCATAAGCACTGCACTGGAACCCCATAACCACCGTAAACCCCACAAACCGCTGCTACTTGGTTGGGGTCTCGCTGTCCAGCAGGATCCAGCTTCCAGTGGATAGACCTCTCCTACTCTAGAGAGCGAAGCCGGCTGCTCTTATAAGAGCAAGTGTTGTGATCCAAGGGAGTATAGTGATTATAGCAATCCCCAGAGTGAATATAGCTCTCCAATCCCCCAAACATGAGCCTAGACTTCATGAAGGGGTAAAACAAATCTGTTTAATGGTAGCCACAACTGGCCTTTTATGACTGTCCCCATGCAAGGGGCACTCCCACCTGGACCTGAGAGTAAACCACAGTAGAAACAAATACACAGTCACATTGGCTCTCAGGTCCAGGACACTACCATACAAAATAGGTAAATCCCTCCTCTGTGCCTGGGAGATAATTGAGTTAAGCACTATACTAAACTCCATTATCTCAAACACAAAAAACACACATTTTCCAAACACCCCAAACGTACCTTAAAACACACAAAATCCCCACAAAGTTACATTGCCTGATAGCCCTGATCTCTGTGACCAACATATCCAAAATATCGCCCAGATCAGGTCAGGGGTTCAGGAATTTCATGGAAATTTTTGACCTACCGACCACATGCATGGTCCCATGCCCAAAACAGTTCCAGAGAATCAGGGCTTGCGGTCGGTCTAGTTCGGTAGTTTGGAAAACGAACAAACTACAGAACAGAGTCAATAGTCTTAGCCTGGAGCTTGTTCCCTTCATACAGACAAATGATTTCACCGAACAGTGCCCTTGTAATGTGTATAGAACTGAACGCAGGCAATGATGGAAGTCCAGCGATGTTCGGGAGTTTCTGTATCCGATTTCAGTTCCATGAGATTCATGCCCAAACATCGCTGCCTGCGTTCATTCGAACAAGATGGCCACCACCTCGTGGTTGTCCATAGGAATTGCTGCCACCCAGATGAACAATTAGAACATTGCGGTGAGAACCGTTCCAGGGTATTAACAGGTGTTAACAAGCTCCCAGGTGGTCTCTGGTTCATGCGGTTGTTCGGTAGTCGAACGGGTCAATGTTAGAATAGGAGACGGTGGCAATATACCGAACAGAATAGCAAAAAGGCATGAAAAAGGTCTTTTATGAGCCTTTTTGCATGGCCCATAGTCCTGAGGCAGGAGGCTGGCTAACAGGCCCCTCCAAGAACACGTGACGAGGCTCAGTTCGTCACACTATCATAACTAGCCCTTACTGCGATACATACTATCATAACTAGCCCTTACTGCGATACATACTATCATAACTAGCCCTTACTGTGATACATACTATCATAACTAGCCCTTACTGCGATACATACTATCATAACTAGCCCTTACTGCGATACATACTATCATAACTAGCCCTTATTGTGACACATACTATCATAACTAGCCCTTACTGTGATACATACTATCATAACTAGCCCTTACTGCAATACATACTATCATAACTAGCCCTTACTGCGATACATACTATCATAACTAGCCCTTACTGTGATACATACTATCATAACTAGCCCTTACTGCGATACATACTATCATAACTAGCCCTTACTGCAATACATACTATCATAACTAGCCCTTACTGCGATACATACTATCATAACTAGCCCTTACTGTGACACATACTACCATAACTAGCCCTTACTGCGATACATACTATCATAACTAGCCCTTACTGCGATACATACTATCATAACTAGCCCTTACTGTGATACATACTATCATAACTAGCCCTTACTGTGATACATACTATCATAACTAGCCCTTACTGCGATACATACTATCATAACTAGCCCTTACTGCGATACATACTACCATAACTAGCCCTTACTAGGACACATACTACCGTAACTAGCCCTTACTAGGACACATACTACCATAACTAGCCCTTACTAGGACACATACTACCATAACTAGCCCTTACTAGGACACATACTACCATAACTAGCCCTTACTGCGATACATACTATCATAACTAGCCCTTACTGCGATACATACTACCATAACTAGCCCTTACTAGGACACATACTACCATAACTAGCCCTTACTAGGACACATACTACCATAACTAGCCCTTACTGCGATACATACTATCATAACTAGCCCTTACTGCGATACATACTATCATAACTAGGACACATACTACCATAACTAGCCCTTACTAGGACACATACTACCATAACTAGCCCTTACTAGGACACATACTACCATAACTAGCCCTTACTAGGACACATACTACCATAACTAGCCCTTACTAGGACACATACTACCATAACTAGCCCTTACTAGGACACATACTACCATAACTAGCCCTTACTAGGACACATACTACCATAACTAGCCCTTACTAGGACACATACTACCATAACTAGCCCTTACTAGGACACATACTACCATAACTAGCCCTTACTAGGACACATACTACCATAACTAGCCCTTACTAGGACACATACTACCATAACTAGCCCTTACTGCGATACATGCTATCATAACTAGCCCTTACTGCGATACATGCTATCATAACTAGCCCTTACTGCGATACATGCTATCATAACTAGCCCTTACTAGGACACATACTACCATAACTAGCCTTTACTGTGACACAGACTACCATAATTAACCCTGACTTGGACTACCATAACAAACCCTGACTGTGACACGGACTACCATAACTAACCGTTACAGAATATCATATATGTCTTTTACTGTGGCCAACTACCATACCTAATCCTGACTGTGACTTCCACTAAAATAACTAACCCTGACTGTGATATGGACTACCATAACCAGCGCTTACTGTGATGCACGCTATCTTATCCTGTACCATCTCAGTGTAATTTTATATTGTGCTCCCCCCACTTCTCTGCGGAAAAAGAAACGAGATGACATCAGAATATGTGGAGGTTTCTTTGTGGTGGTTGGTCATTGATTGACCAGTAATCATTGTAACGGAGCTCCAATACCCAGCATAGGTATCTCCGCTATTCCTTCCTCGAAGCTGAAAGAAGCCGTATAATAATCCAAGACCCTCCCCCCCCCCCCCCCCCCCCCCAGCAACTAGACGACACATAGTTCTGGGAGTCAACTGATTCTATTTTGGCCACACATGGCTTTAATGCACAGACCCCTACATGGGGTTTCCCATACAAGAATACAGGGCTTTTCTTCCCAGGATCCTCTATGCCTTAGAGATAATTGCGTGAGAAATAGCTATAACTTAATTATCTCTCAGGTACAGAAAAATATACAATATTTTAAAATACCCCAAAAATACATCTTAATAACTTCAGAACCCCACGAAAGTCATATCACCCAATGGCTTGGATCTGAGCGCATCCTTTGCTGAAATATCACTCGGATCCCTTCGGTGGTACGGAAACGCTAATCGAATAAAGTTTTGACTGGTCGGCCACAAGGTGATGCCCCAAAACAGTTCTAGAGAAAACAAGGCAATGACCGGTCATCTTTCGGATGTTTTTTGCACAAACACTGATGACTCCATCCCCTGGCTGCTAGGAGAACGCCGTTCGGGAGGCAGAAACTACCGAACAGGGGGAGCATTCGTATCATAACTGTTCGGGAAGTTGTATGGGCAGCGGTACTAGTGCCACGTGTTCGCAGGGCCGTGTATGCGAAAATAGTTCCACGCTGTCGACAACCATGTACCGCTGCCCACGTTCGGGAGACAAAATGTTTGAACATGTGCATTCCGTTATACGAATGGTGGCCACACAGGGAAAACACTTCCACTAATAACCAATTTGTTGTTAACAGCCAGGGGTGGTCGGTAATTAAAAGGTGCGAACAAGGGGATCACACAGAGTTGGTTCGGTAAACGAACGGGGGTGTACGGACAGCCGAACAAAAGGGAATAAAAGTGTATGTAGAGCATCCATTCTGCTAAAATCATTTTTACAGGCTGGTCAGAGCCATAGAACTGGAAAACCCAGGTTCGAAATCTGGTCAGACCACCTCACCAGTAAGTGTTCCTGAGCAAGACACTTACCAATCTATATCCACCTACTTAAAATCCTCATAGATTGTAAGCTTGTTTTCACCTCTAAATATCCTTTACTATACTAGTAAAGTGCTGCGGAGTATGTAGACCAGGACAGCGTTCATTATTTTTCCATTACAAGCGGTTCGTCAGACCTCAATGAATCAGACGTTAGTAGACAACCTACTTGAGCACGCGCTTATCTCGGGGTGAATTCACGAGGAACATTGAGGAAACAATTACTTAGTCTTATGGAAATTTAAGAATTATGGACTAAAACTCAATATGTACAAGTGAAAATTTGTGAACGTGCAGACAACCATTTTCTACCAGGTGGCAAAATCTGTAAATCCTGATAATTATCTGTGAGAAAACAAGTTTACTTCCATCTGGATAAGTTCAATCTGTTATGATAAGTAATACCGTGTCATGGATAAATTAATTTTATGTAGAATATGGTTTTTACCAATTTCTACACTTCAACCCAAGCCGCTGATGCTTTACTGGGGTCTCTCTGGAGCTTTTCCACCCAACCAGGCTGCAGCTCTCCTTCCAGGCAGGTATTGTCCTCTTTGCCTGTCAGCCCCCAGACCGGCCATGGACTCCTCCTCCCGATCTGACACTTGCCTCTTTCACTTCTCTCCACGCTGCACAGGTACATGCTGCATCGACGGCGACTTCCCAGCATGCACCAGAACCTAAGCTTCTTAAGGGGAAGTAAGCATTTTCGAGAAGGATGTCCCAAGAGACGGGTAGAAAATCTGTGAGATGTGCTCCATCCCCTCTCCTATACAATCCTGCTCAGACCTTCTACCTGTGCTCAGTATGCTGGGCTCCATCCCCTCTCCTATACAATCCTGCTCAGACCTTCTACCTGTGCTCAGTATGCTGTGCTCCATCCCCTCTCCTATACAATCCTGCTCAGACCTTCTACCTGTGCTCAGTATGCTGTGCTCCATCCCCTCTCCTATACAATCCTGCTCAGACCTTCTACCTGTGCTCAGTATGCTGTGCTCCATCCCCTCTCCTATACAATCCTGCTCAGACCTTCTACCTGTGCTCAGTATGCTGTGCTCCATCCCCTCTCCTATACAATCCTGCTCAGACCTTCTACCTGTGCTCAGTATGCTGTGCTCCATCCCCTCTCCTATACAATCCTGCTCAGACCTTCTACCTGTGCTCAGTATGCTGTGCTCCATCCCCTCTCCTATACAATCCTGCTCAGACCTTCTACCTGTGCTCAGTATGCTGTGCTCCATCCCCTCTCCTATACAATCCTGCTCAGACCTTCTACCTGTGCTCAGTATGCTGTGCTCCATCCCCTCTCCTATACAATCCTGCTCAGACCTTCTACCTGTGCTCAGTATGCTGGGCTCCATCCCCTCTCCTATACAATCCTGCTCAGACCTTCTACCTGTGCTCAGTATGCTGTGCTCCATCCCCTCTCCTATACAATCCTGCTCAGACCTTCTACCTGTGCTCAGTATGCTGTGCTCCATCCCCTCTCCTATATAATCCTGCTCAGACCTTCTACCTGTGCTCAGTATGCTGTGCTCCATCCCCTCTCCTATACAATCCTGCTCAGACCTTCTACCTGTGCTCAGTATGCTGTGCTCCATCCCCTCTCCTATACAATCCTGCTCAGACCTTCTACCTGTGCTCAGTATGCTGTGCTCCATCCCCTCTCCTATACAATCCTGCTCAGACCTTCTACCTGTGCTCAGTATGCTGTGCTCCATCCCCTCTCCTATACAATCCTGCTCAGACCTTCTACCTGTGCTCAGTATGCTGTGCTCCATCCCCTCTCCTATACAATCCTGCTCAGACCTTCTACCTGTGCTCAGTATGCTGGGCTCCATCCCCTCTCCTATACAATCCTGCTCAGACCTTCTACCTGTGCTCAGTATGCTGGGCTCCATCCCCTCTCCTATACAATCCTGCTCAGACCTTCTACCTGTGCTCAGTATGCTGTGCTCCATCCCCTCTCCTATATAATCCTGCTCAGACCTTCTACCTGTGCTCAGTATGCTGTGCTCCATCCCCTCTCCTATACAATCCTGCTCAGACCTTCTACCTGTGCTCAGTATGCTGTGCTCCATCCCCTCTCCTATACAATCCTGCTCAGACCTTCTACCTGTGCTCAGTATGCTGTGCTCCATCCCCTCTCCTATACAATCCTGCTCAGACCTTCTACCTGTGCTCAGTATGCTGGGCTCCATCCCCTCTCCTATACAATCCTGCTCAGACCTTCTACCTGTGCTCAGTATGCTGTGCTCCATCCCCTCTCCTATACAATCCTGCTCAGACCTTCTACCTGTGCTCAGTATGCTGTGCTCCTGACTCCTATCACGTTGTTCCCTGTTCCTGTCTGCTTATCTGATAGCCGACATCTGGCTTGTTCTACATTTATGATCCTGTGCTGCCTGAACCAACCTTTTACTTGTCTTACCTTGTCTCTGATTTATCCTTGCCTGTACTTTGTTTTATTCCACCAAGTCTGTAACTGCATATTGATCTCTATCGACTACCATGACACTTCCTATTCCGCTGCAGCTCTCCTTCCAGGCAGGTATTGTCCCCTCTGCCTATTCCGCTGCAGCCCTCCTTCCAGGCAGGTATCATCCCCTCTGCCTATTCCTCTGCAGCCCTTCTTCCAGGCAGGTATCGTCTCCTCTGCCTATTCCTCTGCAGCTCTCCTTCCAGGCAGGTACCGTCCCCTCTGCCTATTCCCCTGCAGCTCTCCTTCCAGGCAGGTATCGTCCCCTCTGCCTATTCCTCTGCAGCTCTCCTTCTAGGCAGGTATCGTCCTCTCTGCCTATTCCTCTGCAGCCCTTCTTCCAGGCAGGTATCGTCTCCTCTGCCTATTCCTCTGCAGCTCTCCTTCCAGGCAGGTACCGTCCCCTCTGCCTATTCCCCTGCAGCTCTCCTTCCAGGCAGGTATCGTCCCCTCTGCCTATTCCTCTGCAGCTCTCCTTCCAGGCAGGTATCATCCCCTCTGCCTATTCCTCTGCAGCCCTTCTTCCAGGCAGGTATCGTCCACTCTGCCTATTCCGCTGCAGCCCTCCTTCCAGGCAGGTATCGTCCCCTCTGCCTATTCCGCTGCAGCCCTTCTTCCAGGCAGGTATCGTCCCCTCTGCCTATTCCCCTGCAGCTCTCCTTCCAGGCAGGTATTGTCCCCTCTGCCTATTCCTCTGCAGCCCTCCTTCCAGGCAGGTATTGTCCCCTCTGCCTATTCCTCTGTAGCTCTCCTTCCAGGCAGGTATCATCCCCTCTGCCTATTCCGCTGCAGCCCTCCTTCCAGGCAGGTATCGTCCCCTCTGCCTATTCCTCTGCAGCCCTTCTTCCAGGCAGGTATCGTCCACTCTGCCTATTCCTCTGCAGCCCTTCTTCCAGGCAGGTATCGTCCACTCTGCCTATTCCTCTGCAGCTCTCCTTCCAGGCAGGTATTGTCCCCTCTGCCTATTCCTCTGCAGCTCTCCTTCCAGGCAGGTATCGTCCCCTCTGCCTATTCCTCTGCAGCCCTCCTTCCAGGCAGGTATTGTCCCCTCTGCCTATTCCTCTGTAGCTCTCCTTCCAGGCAGGTATCATCCCCTCTGCCTATTCCGCTGCAGCCCTCCTTCCAGGCAGGTATCGTCCCCTCTGCCTATTCCTCTGCAGCCCTTCTTCCAGGCAGGTATCGTCCACTCTGCCTATTCCTCTGCAGCCCTTCTTCCAGGCAGGTATCGTCCCCTCTGCCTATTCCACTGCAGCCCTCCTTCCAGGCAGGTATTGTCCCCTCTGCCTATTCCGCTGCAGCCCTCCTTCCAGGCAGGTATTGTCCCCTCTGCCTATTCCTCTGCAGCCCTTCTTCCAGGCAGGTATCGTCCTCTCTGCCTATTCCTCTGCAGCTCTCCTTCCAGGCAGGTATCATCCCCTCTGCCTATTCCGCTGCAGCCCTCCTTCCAGGCAGGTATCGTCCCCTCTGCCTATTCCTCTGCAGCTCTCCTTCCAGGCAGGTATCATCCCCTCTGCCTATTCCGCTGCAGCCCTCCTTCCAGGCAGGTATCGTCCCCTCTGCCTATTCCTCTGTAGCTCTCCTTCCAGGCAGTTATCATCCCCTCTGCCTATTCCTCTGCAGCCCTTCTTCCAGGCAGGTATCGTCCACTCTGCCTATTCCGCTGCAGCCCTCCTTCCAGGCAGGTATCGTCCCCTCTGCCTATTCCGCTGCAGCCCTTCTTCCAGGCAGGTATCGTCCCCTCTGCCTATTCCCCTGCAGCTCTCCTTCCAGGCAGGTATTGTCCCCTCTGCCTATTCCTCTGCAGCTCTCCTTCCAGGCAGGTATCGTCCCCTCTGCCTATTCCTCTGCAGCCCTCCTTCCAGGCAGGTATTGTCCCCTCTGCCTATTCCTCTGTAGCTCTCCTTCCAGGCAGGTATCATCCCCTCTGCCTATTCCGCTGCAGCCCTCCTTCCAGGCAGGTATCGTCCCCTCTGCCTATTCCTCTGCAGCCCTTCTTCCAGGCAGGTATCGTCCACTCTGCCTATTCCTCTGCAGCCCTTCTTCCAGGCAGGTATCGTCCACTCTGCCTATTCCTCTGCAGCTCTCCTTCCAGGCAGGTATTGTCCCCTCTGCCTATTCCTCTGCAGCTCTCCTTCCAGGCAGGTATCGTCCCCTCTGCCTATTCCTCTGCAGCCCTCCTTCCAGGCAGGTATTGTCCCCTCTGCCTATTCCTCTGTAGCTCTCCTTCCAGGCAGGTATCATCCCCTCTGCCTATTCCGCTGCAGCCCTCCTTCCAGGCAGGTATCGTCCCCTCTGCCTATTCCTCTGCAGCCCTTCTTCCAGGCAGGTATCGTCCACTCTGCCTATTCCTCTGCAGCCCTTCTTCCAGGCAGGTATCGTCCCCTCTGCCTATTCCACTGCAGCCCTCCTTCCAGGCAGGTATTGTCCCCTCTGCCTATTCCGCTGCAGCCCTCCTTCCAGGCAGGTATTGTCCCCTCTGCCTATTCCTCTGCAGCCCTTCTTCCAGGCAGGTATCGTCCTCTCTGCCTATTCCTCTGCAGCTCTCCTTCCAGGCAGGTATCATCCCCTCTGCCTATTCCGCTGCAGCCCTCCTTCCAGGCAGGTATCGTCCCCTCTGCCTATTCCTCTGTAGCTCTCCTTCCAGGCAGGTATCATCCCCTCTGCCTATTCCGCTGCAGCTCTCCTTCCAGGCAGGTATCGTCCCCTCTGCCTATTCCTCTGCAGCCCTTCTTCCAGGCAGGTATCGTCCACTCTGCCTATTCCTCTGCAGCCCTTCTTCCAGGCAGGTATCGTCCCCTCTGCCTATTCCTCTGCAGCCCTCCTTCCAGGCAGGTATCGTCCCCTCTGCCTATTCCTCTGTAGCTCTCCTTCCAGGCAGGTATCATCCCCTCTGCCTATTCCTCTGCAGCCCTTCTTCCAGGCAGGGAATACTCTACCTATTTCTCTGCAGCCCTTCTTCCAGGCAGGTATCGTTCCCTCTGCCTATTCCTCTGTAGCTCTCCTTCCAGGCAGGTATCGTTCCCTCTGCCTATTCCTCTGCAGCCCTTCTTCCAGGCAGGTATCATCCCCTCTGCCTATTCCTCTGCAGCCCTTCTTCCAGGCAGATATCGTCCCGTCTGTCTATTCCTCTGCAGCCCTTCTTCCAGGCAGGTACCGTCCCCTCTGCCTATTCCTCTGCAGCCCTTCTTCCAGGCAGGTATCGTCCCCTCTGCCTATTCCTCCGCAGCTCTCCTTCAAGGCAGGTATCGTCCCCTCTGCCTATTCCTCTGCAGCCCTTCTTCCAGGCAGGTATCGTCCCCTCTGCCTATTCCTCTGCAGCCCTTCTTCCAGGCAGGTATCGTCTACTCTGCCTATTCCTCTGCAGCCCTTCTTCCAGGCAGGTATCGTCCCCTCTGCCTATTCCTCTGCAGCCCTTCTTCCAGCCTTGTATCGTCCCATCTGCCTATTCCTCTGCAGCTCTCCTTCCAGGCAGGTATCGTCCCCTCTGCCTATTCCTCTGCAGCCCTTCTTCCAGCCTGGTATCGTCCCATCTGCCTATTCCTCTGCAGCCCTTCTTCCAGGCAGGTATCGTCCCCTCTGCCTATTTCTCTGCAGCCCTTCTTCCAGGCAGATATCGTTCCCTCTGCCTATTCCTCTGTAGCTCTCCTTCCAGGCAGGTATCGTCGTCCCCTCTGATGATTCCTCTGCAGCCCTTCTTCCAGGCAGGTGTTGTCCCCTCTGCCTATTTCTCTGCAGCCCTTCTTCCAGGCAGGTATCGTCCCCTCTGCAGCTCTCCTTCCAGGCAGGTATCGTCCCCTCTGCAGCTCTCCTTCCAGGCAGGTATCGTCCCCTCTGTCTATTCCTCTGCAGCCCTTCTTCCAGGCAGGTATCGTCCCCTCTGCCTATTCCTCTGCAGCTCTCCTTCCAGGCAGGTATTGTCCCCTCTGCCTATTCCTCTGCAGCTCTCCTTCCAGGCAGGTATCGTCCCCTCTGCCTATTCCTCTGCAGCACTTCTTCCAGGCAGGGAATACTCTACCTATTTCTCTGCAGCCCTTCTTCCAGGCAGGTATCGTTCCCTCTGCCTATTCCTCTGTAGCTCTCCTTCCAGGCAGGTATCGTCCCGTCTGTCTATTCCTCTGCAGCCCTTCTTCCAGGCAGGTACCGTCCCCTCTGCCTATTCCTCTGCAGCCCTCCTTCCAGGCAGGTATCGTCCCCTCTGCCTATTCCTCTGCAGCCCTTCTTCCAGGCAGGTATCGTCCCCACTGCCTATTCCTCTGTAGCTTTCCTTCCAGGCAGCTATCGTCCCCTCTGCCTATTCATCTGCAGCTCTCCTTCCAGGCAGGTATCGTCCTCTCTGCCTATTCCCCTGCAGCCCTCCTTCCAGGCAGGTATCGTCCCCTCTGCCTATTCCTCTGCAGACCTTCTTCCAGGCAGGTATCGTCCCCTCTGCCTATTCCTCTGCAGCCCTTCTTCCAGGCAGGTATCGTCCCCACTGCCTATTCCTCTGTAGCTCTCCTTCCAAGCAGGTATCGTCCCCTCTGCCTATTCCTCTGTAGCCCTCCTTCCAGGCAGCTATCGTCCCCTCTGCCTATTCATCTGCAGCTCTCCTTCCAGGCAGCTATCGTCCCCTCTGCCTATTCCTCTGCAGCCCTTCTTCCAGGCAGGTATCGTCCCCTCTGCCTATTCCTCTGCAGCCCTTCTTCCAGGCAGGTATCGTCCCCACTGCCTATTCCTCTGTAGCTCTCCTTCCAGGCAGGTATCGTCCCCTCTGCCTATTCCTCTGTAGCCCTCCTTCCAGGCAGCTATCGTCCCCTCTGCCTATTCCCCTGCAGCTCTCCTTCCAGGCAGCTATCGTCCCCACTGCCTATTCCTCTGTAGCTCTCCTTCCAGGCAGGTATCGTCCCCTCTGCCTATTCCTCTGCAGCTCTCCTTCCAGGCAGGTATCGTCCCCTCTGCCTATTCCTCTGCAGCTCTTCTTCCAGGCAGGTATTGTCCCCTCTGCCTATTCCTCTGCAGCTTTCCTTCCAGGAAGGTATAGTCCCCTCTGCCTATTCCTCTGCAGCCCTTCTTCCAGGCAGGTATCGTCCCCTCTGCCTATTCCTCTGCAGCGCTCCTTCCAGGCAGGTATCGTCCCCTCTGCTTTCTCCTGGGGTCCAATGGGGCTGCCGGGCAGGGAGGTGGACGGACATGCAGGCGGGCGGGCGGTAAGGGAGCACTTTCTCCTGAGCTCTCTGCTCAGCTCCCTCATATTCCGGCGGGTCACGCAAGGTAGCTGATCAGAGAGAGCTCAGGGGGCTCCCTCGCCGCCCACCCATAAAACAAGAGGCTGCCTGTCCCGGGGGAGCCCAAAGGTGGCCAGCTCTTGGGCTCCCATAAAACGAGGCAAACAAGGTATTTGCCTGGGCATTTGGGGGCGGTGTTTTTTGCCTTGTTTGCCTTGCGGTAGACACATCCCTGGTGACAACCCACACATTGATGCGGTGGCAGGACTGCCGTTATTGCGATCTTTATAAACATGGCGTCACGTTACACACTGCTCTTACCACTTGTTGGTGAAACTTGATGTGATATTTCCGCATTCCAATTATTCAGCACTAGCTGGTCAGCTATCGTATTGGTTATATTGTAGAATACTACATCATCTATGGCATGGATGTCTACCATAAATATCACATGGGGATTATATCCTCTGGGGACACAATGTGGGTCTCAGCTTTGGTCCGCCTGCAAGGTGTAAGTATACTCTAGGGAGCATCTGAATTTATCTACTAAAGTACGTGGCTGGGTCTATATATGTGTTCTTCTACTACTTCACATACTGAATGGCTACTTTATCTGGTTATCAATAGGGTCCTATGTCAAACTCTGCTGTGATGGGTCCAGGTGAGGATGGTGCTCTCGATGAGGAGGAAATGAGTGAAGAGGAGGTGTCTCGCGACTGGACTCCCCAAGAAAAGGCACTCCATGAAGCTAAAGTGAAGGCCAAAGCCAAATACCGTGTTCGCCGGACCTCATCACGTGACTCCGAGAGCACAGAAACTATTGCAGAAACTCCCATTCCTCAAGGGAAGAGCCATGACAGAAAATCTCGCATGGGCAAGGGAAGAGGTCTTCCTAAGAAAGGTAAGAAACAGGAAAAGTGGTTACTGGTTACTGGAGACTTGACCACATGCACTGGGTATGGAATCTACTCTTGGGTTTCCCAGTGCTGAGGATTTGGCCACATTCCCAGTACATAGGAGAAAGTGAGGGTTAGTGTAGAAGTGCTACATCTGCACTCCTTTCTGTAGCACTCAAGGAATGCATGATGGCTGCCTGGGGTAAAATGGAAGGTTGATGGTCATAAAAGATCTTATGGTGAGCCGCTAAGGCATTAGAGAGGCTTCTGCAAGCGGCTGATCTAGAAGGTAAACATTTCAGCCAAGTGCCGGTCTACAATAGGGTAGGAAGATGAATTGCAGATCATTCCTTAGAACAGGTTAGTTGCAAGATTTGTAGCACTAGGCTGTTCTAGAATGGGTATGGGTTAGGTGGATGTTTAGCGGCGCTGAGCTGCTCTAGAATGGGTTAGCTATAGGTTTTGTGGCGCTGAGCTGCTCTAGAATGGGTTAGAAACATAGAATGTGACGGCAGATAAGAACCATTCGGCCCATCTAGTCTGCCCAGTTTTCTAAATACTTTCTTTAGTCCCTGGCCTTATCTTATAGTTAGGATAGCCTTATGCCTATCCCACGCATGCTTAAACTCCTTTACTGTGTTAACCTCTACCACTTCAGCTGGAAGGCGATTCCATGCATCCACTACCCTCTCAGTAAAGTAATACTTCCTGATATTATTTTTAAACCTTTGTCCCTCTAATTTAAGACTATGTCCTCTTGTTGTGGTAGTTTTTCTTCTTTTAAATATTTAGGTGAAGGTGAAGGTTTTGCGGCGCTGAGCTGCTCTAGAATGGGTTAGGTGTAGGTTTAGCAGTGCGGAGCTGCTCTAGAATGGGTTAAGTGAAGGTTTTGCAGCGCTGAGCTGCTCTACAATGGGTTAGGTGTAGGTTTAGCAGTGCTGAGCTGCTCTAGAATGGGTTAGGGGTGAAGGTTTTGTGGCGCTGAGCTGCTGTAGAATGGGTTAGGTGAAGGTTTTATGGTGCTGGGCTGCTCTAGAATGGGTTAGGTGTAGGTTTTGCGGCGCTGAGCTGCTCTAGAATGGGTTAGGTGTAGGTTTTGCGGCGCTGAGCTGCTCTAGAATGGGTTAGGAGAAGGTTTTATGGTGCTGGGCTGCTCTAGAATGGGTTAGCTGTAGGTTTTGCAGTGCTGAGCTGCTCTAGAATGGGTAAGGTGTAGGTTTTTCTGCTCCGGGCTGCTCTAGAATAGGTAAGGTTTAGATTTTGCGGCGCTGAGCTGCTCTCGAATAGATTAGGTATAGGTTTTGCATCACTGGGCTGCTCTTGAATGGGTTAGGTAACATTTTACAGTGCTGAGCCGCTCTAGAATATGTTAGGTGTAAGCTCTCCAGCACTGAGGTACTCTAGAATGGGTTAGGTGTACTTTTCCACCACTGGGCTGCTCTAGAATAAATTAGGTGAAGGTATTGCAGTCATGGGCTTAAATGGGTTAGGATTAGGTTTTGCGGCGCTGAGCTGCTCTAGAATGGGTTAGGTGTAGGTTTTGCGGCGCTGCGCTGCTCTAGAATGGGTTAGGTGTAGGTTTTATGGTGCTGAGCTGCTCTAGAATGGGTTAGGTGTAGGTTTTGCGGCGCTGGGCTGCTCTAGAATGAGTTAGGTGAAGGTTTTGCGGCGCTGAGCTGCTCTAGAATGGGTTAGGAGAAGGTTTTATGGTGCTGGGCTGCTCTAGAATGGGTTAGCTGTAGGTGTTGCAGTGCTTAGCTGCTCTAGAATGGGTAAGGTGTAGGTTTTTCTGCTCCGGGCTGCTCTAGAATAGGTAAGGTTTAGATTTTGCGGCGCTGAGCTGCTATCGAATAGGTTAGGTGTAGGTTTTGCATCACTGGGCTGCTCTTGAATGGGTTAGGTGAAGGTTTTGCAGTGCTGAGCTGCTCTAGAATGGGTTAGGTGTAGGTGTTGCAGCGCTGAGCTGTTCTAGAATGGGTTAGGTGTAGGTGTTGCAGTGCTGAGCTGCTCTAGAATGGGTTAGGTGTAGGTGTTGCAGTGCTGAGCTGCTCTAGAATGGGTTAGGTGTAGGTGTTGCAGTGCTGAGCTGCTCTAGAATGGGTTAGGTGTAGGTTTTGCGGCGCTGAGCTGCTCTAGAATGGGTCAGGTGTAGGTTTTGCAGTGCTGAGCTGCTCTAGAATGGGTTAGCTGTAGGTGTTGCAGCGCTGAGCTGCTCTAGAATGGGTTAGCTGTAGGTGTTGCAGTGCTGAGCTGCTCTAGAATGGGTTAGGTGTAGGTTTTGCGGCGCTGAGCTGCTCTAGAATGGGTTAGGTGTAGGTTTTGCGGCGCTGAGCTGCTCTAGAATGGGTTAGCTGTAGGTTTTGCAGTGCTGAGCTGCTCTAGAATGGGTTAGCTGTAGGTGTTGCAGCGCTGAGCTGCTCTAGAATGGGTTAGCTGTAGGTGTTGCAGCGCTGAGCTGCTCTAGAATGGGTTAGGTGTAGGTTTTGCGGCGCTGAGCTGCTCTAGAATGGGTTAGGTGTAGGTTTTGCAGTGCTGAGCTGCTCTAGAATGGGTTAGGTGTAGGTTTTGCGGCGCGGCGCTGCTCTAGAATGGGTTAGCTGTAGGTGTTGCAGTGCTGAGCTGCTCTAGAATGGGTTAGGTGTAGGTTTTGCAGTGCTGAGCTGCTCTAGAATGGGTTAGGTGTAGGTTTTGCGGCGCTGCGCTGCTCTAGAATGGGTTAGCTGTAGGTGTTGCAGCGCTGAGCTGCTCTAGAATGGGTTAGCTGTAGGTGTTGCAGTGCTGAGCTGCTCTAGAATGGGTTAGGTTTAGGTTTTGCAGTGCTGAGCTGCTCTAGAATGGGTTAGGTGTAGGTTTTGCGGCGCTGCGCTGCTCTAGAATGGGTTAGCTGTTGGTGTTGCAGCGCTGAGCTGCTCTAGAATGGGTTAGGTGTAGGTGTTGCAGCGCTGAGCTGCTCTAGAATGGGTTAGGTGTAAGTTTTACGGCGCTGAGCTGCTCTAGAATGGGTTAGGTGTAGGTGTTGCAGTGCTGGGCTGTTCTAGAATGGGTTAGGTGTAGGTGTTGCAGTGCTAATCTGCTCTAGAATGGGTTAGGTGTAGGTGTTGCAGTGCTGAGCTGCTCTAGAATGGGTTAGGTGTAGGTGTTGCAGTGCTGAGCTGCTCTAGAATGGGTTAGCTATAGGTGTTTCAGTGCTGAGCTGCTCTAGAATGGGTTAGGTGAAGGTTTTATGGTGCTGGGCTGCTCTAGAATGGGTTAGGTGTAGGTTTTGCGGCGCTGGGCTGTTCTAGAATGGGTTAGGTGTAGGTGTTGCAGTGCTGAGCTGCTCTAGAATGGGTTAGGTGTAGGTGTTGCAGCGCTGAGCTGCTCTAGAATGGGTTAGGTGTAGGTGTTGCAGTGCTGAGCTGCTCTAGAATGGGTTAGGTGTAGGTGTTGCAGTGCTGAGCTGCTCTAGAATGGGTTAGGTGTAGGTTTTGCAGCGCTGAGCTGCTCTAGAATGGGTTAGCTGTAGGTGTTGCAGCGCTGAGCTGCTCTAGAATGGGTTAGCTGTAGGTGTTGCAGTGCTGAGCTGCTCTAGAATGGGTTAGGTGTAGGTTTTGCAGTGCTGAGCTGCTCTAGAATGGGTTAGGTGTAGGTTTTGCGGCGCTGCGCTGCTCTAGAATGGGTTAGCTGTAGGTGTTGCAGCGCTGAGCTGCTCTAGAATGGGTTAGGTGTAGGTGTTGCAGCGCTGAGCTGCTCTAGAATGGGTTAGGTGTAAGTTTTACGGCGCTGAGCTGCTCTAGAATGGGTTAGGTGTAGGTTTTGCGGCGCTGGGCTGTTCTAGAATGGGTTAGGTGTAGGTGTTGCAGTGCTAATCTGCTCTAGAATGGGTTAGGTGTAGGTGTTGCAGTGCTGAGCTGCTCTAGAATGGGTTAGGTGTAGGTGTTGCAGTGCTGAGCTGCTCTAGAATGGGTTAGCTGTAGGTGTTGCAGTGCTGAGCTGCTCTAGAATGGGTTAGGTGAAGGTTTTATGGTGCTGGGCTGCTCTAGAATGGGTTAGGTGTAGGTTTTGCGGCGCTGGGCTGTTCTAGAATGGGTTAGGTGTAGGTGTTGCAGTGCTGAGCTGCTCTAGAATGGGTTAGGTGTAGGTGTTGCAGTGCTGAGCTGCTCTAGAATGGGTTAGCTGTAGGTTTTGCAGCGCTGAGCTGCTCTAGAATGGGTTAGCTGTAGGTGTTGCCGCGCTGAGCTGCTCTAGAATGGGTTAGCTGTAGGTGTTGCAGTGCTGAGCTGCTCTAGAATGGGTTAGGTGTAGGTTTTGCGGCGCTGAGCTGCTCTAGAATGGGTTAGGTGTAGGTTTTGCAGTGCTGAGCTGCTCTAGAATGGGTTAGGTGTAGGTTTTGCGGCGCGGCGCTGCTCTAGAATGGGTTAGCTGTAGGTGTTGCAGTGCTGAGCTGCTCTAGAATGGGTTAGGTGTAGGTTTTGCAGTGCTGAGCTGCTCTAGAATGGGTTAGGTGTAGGTTTTGCGGCGCTGCGCTGCTCTAGAATGGGTTAGCTGTAGGTGTTGCAGCGCTGAGCTGCTCTAGAATGGGTTAGCTGTAGGTGTTGCAGTGCTGAGCTGCTCTAGAATGGGTTAGGTGTAGGTTTTGCAGTGCTGAGCTGCTCTAGAATGGGTAAGGTGTAGGTTTTGCGGCGCTGCGCTGCTCTAGAATGGGTTAGCTGTAGGTGTTGCAGCGCTGAGCTGCTCTAGAATGGGTTAGGTGTAGGTGTTGCAGCGCTGAGCTGCTCTAGAATGGGTTAGGTGTAAGTTTTACGGCGCTGAGCTGCTCTAGAATGGGTTAGGTGTAGGTTTTGCGGCGCTGGGCTGTTCTAGAATGGGTTAGGTGTAGGTGTTGCAGTGCTAATCTGCTCTAGAATGGGTTAGGTGTAGGTGTTGCAGTGCTGAGCTGCTCTAGAATGGGTTAGGTGTAGGTGTTGCAGTGCTGAGCTGCTCTAGAATGGGTTAGCTGTAGGTGTTGCAGTGCTGAGCTGCTCTAGAATGGGTTAGGTGAAGGTTTTATGGTGCTGGGCTGCTCTAGAATGGGTTAGGTGTAGGTTTTGCGGCGCTGGGCTGTTCTAGAATGGGTTAGGTGTAGGTGTTGCAGTGCTGAGCTGCTCTAGAATGGGTTAGGTGTAGGTGTTGCAGTGCTGAGCTGCTCTAGAATGGGTTAGGTGTAGGTTTTGCAGTGCTGAGCTGCTCTAGAATGGGTTAGCTGTAGGTGTTGCAGCGCTGAGCTGCTCTAGAATGGGTTAGCTGTAGGTGTTGCAGTGCTGAGCTGCTCTAGAATGGGTTAGGTGTAGGTTTTGCGGCGCTGCGCTGCTCTAGAATGGGTTAGCTGTAGGTGTTGCAGTGCTGAGCTGCTCTAGAATGGGTTAGCTGTAGGTGTTGCAGTGCTGAGCTGCTCTAGAATGGGTTAGGTGTAGGTTTTGCGGCGCTGGGCTGTTCTAGAATGGGTTAGGTGTAGGTGTTGCAGTGCTGAGCTGCTCTAGAATGGGTTTGGTGTAGGTGTTGCAGTGCTGAGCTGCTCTAGAATGGGTTAGGTTTAGGTGTTGCAGTGCTGAGCTGCTCAAGAATGGGTTAGCTGTAGGTGTTGCAGTGCTGAGCTGCTCTAGAATGGGTTAGCTGTAGGTTTTGCAGCGCTGAGCTGCTCTAGAATGGGTTAGGTGTAGGTTTTGCGGCGCTGAGCTGCTCTAGAATGGGTTAGGTGTAGGTTTTGCGGCGCTGAGCTGCTCTAGAATGGGTTAGGTGTAGGTTTTGCGGCGCTGAGCTGCTCTAGAATGGGTTAGGTGTAGGTTTTGCGGCGCTGAGCTGCTCTAGAATGGGTTAGGTGTAGGTTTTGCAGTGCTGAGCTGCTCAAGAATGGGTTAGCTGTAGGTTTTGCAGCGCTGAGCTGCTCTAGAATGGGTTAGGTGTAGGTTTTATGGTGCTGGGCTGCTCTAGAATGGGTTAGGTGTAGGTGTTGCAGTGCTGAGCTGCTCTAGAATGGGTTAGGTGTAGGTTTTGCAGTGCTGAGCTGCTCTAGAATGGGTTAGGTGTAGGTTTTGCGGCGCTGGGCTGTTCTAGAATGGGTTAGGTGTAGGTGTTGCAGTGCTGAGCTGCTCTAGAATGGGTTAGGTGTAGGTGTTGCAGTGCTGAGCTGCTCTAGAATGGGTTAGGTGTAGGTTTTGCAGTGCTGAGCTGCTCTAGAATGGGTTAGCTGTAGGTGTTGCAGTGCTGAGCTGCTCTAGAATGGGTTAGCTGTAGGTTTTGCAGCGCTGAGCTGCTCTAGAATGGGTTAGGTGTAGGTGTTGCAGCGCTGAGCTGCTCTAGAATGGGTTAGGTGTAGGTTTTGCAGTGCTGAGCTGCTCTAGAATGGGTTAGGTGTAGGTGTTGCAGCGCTGAGCTGCTCTAGAATGGGTTAGGTGTAGGTTTTGCGGCGCTGAGCTGCTCTAGAATGGGTTAGGTGTAGGTTTTGCGGCGCTGAGCTGCTCTAGAATGGGTTAGGTGTAGGTGTTGCGGCGCTGAGCTGCTCTAGAATGGGTTAGGTGTAGGTTTTGCGGCGCTGAGCTGCTCTAGAATGGGTTAGGTGTAGGTGTTGCAGTGCTGAGCTGCTCTAGAATGGGTTAGGTTTAGGTTTTGCGGCGCTCGGCTGTTGTAGTATTTGTTTGTTTTGCTGAATGGTTTAGTCCAGAGTGAGTATTAAAAAGGGCCGCTATACAACATGTCTCTTGTTTTTTTACATTTTTTCACAGGTGGTGCTGGAGGTAAGGGAGTGTGGGGGGCTCTCGGTCAGGTGTACACTTACCAAGAGCCAGACGTACAAGACCCCAATTATGATGAATCTGCCCAGGTAATAGTATTTCAGGGAACACTCAGTCTTTTGTTTATTTATTTATTTTGCATGTTTTTGTCAGTGTTTTCAATGTCTGTTTTCCCGTCTATTTGGTTATATTTGCATCTTAACCATCATTTTTCTACATACACCATTTTTTTTCCAGCACAACAGTTTTATGAATTGTAGCGTTTTCTTCCTCCTATAAACGTTTTGCACTTCTGAGAACACTGGTGACATTTATAATAAAGCAAACTGTCACTTTTTAGATCACTTTAATAAATCCGATTAAAATAATGATGGGATTTAAAGGTCAGCTTTCAGATCATTATGAGAAATCCCCCCTTTAGTGTTGGTACTCGCTGACCTTGTATTGTGTGAGTTATTCTCTCTATACATAGCGTTACAGTGTTAATAGAATTCTAAACATACCGTCAGCTGTCTCTCCAGCGTATGATGATGTAGGTACACACTCTGCCTCTTATATCTGACACACAGGGCAAAACCGTATATCACAAGGTGGTACCTGAACTCGACGAGGTCGGCCTACAGCACAACGTACAACCAATGGTTCGAGAATACTTCGAGCACGGAGACACAGAGGAGGTTATAGTAAGTAATGAGTGTATAGCGCTCTCTCAGTATATTAATACAGTGGAGGTCACTCAGACTCATTACTGAGAGTATTATTACTGTGGAGCTCTGTTATACACTCAGACACATTACTGGGAGTATTATTACTGTGGAGCTCTGTTATACACTCAGACACATTACTGGGAGTATTATTGCTGTGGAGCTCTGTTATACACTCAGACACATTACTGGGAGTATTATTGCTGTGGGGCTCTGTTATACGCTCAGACACATTACTGGGAGTATTATTGCTGTGGAGCTCTGTTATACACTCAGACACATTACTGGGAGTATTATTGCTGTGGGGCTCTGTTATACGCTCAGACACATTACTGGGAGTATTATTGATGTGGAGCTCTGTTATGCACTCAGACACATTACTGGGAGTATTATTACTGTGGAGCTCTGTTATACACTAAGACACATTACTGGGAGTATTATTGCTGGGGAGCTCTGTTATACACTCAGACACATTACTGGGAGTATCATTGCTGTGGAGCTCTGTTATACACTCAGACACATTACTGGGAGTATTATTGCTGTGGGGCTCTGGTATACACTCAGACACATTACTGGGAGTATCATTGCTGTGGAGCTCTGTTATACACTCAGACACATTACTGGGAGTATTATTGCTGTGGGGCTCTGGTATACACACAGACACATTACTGGGAGTATTATTACTGCGGAGCTCTGTTATACACTCAGACACATTACTGGGAGTATTATTGCTGTGGGGCTCTGTTATACACTCACACATTACTGGGAGTATTATTGCTGTGGAGCTCTGTTATACACTCACACATTACTGGGAGTATTATTGCTGTGGAGCTCTGTTATACACTCAGACACATTACTGGGAGTATTATTGCTGTGGGGCTCTGTTATACACTCAGACACATTACTGGGAGTATTATTACTGTGGAGCTCTGTTATACACAGACACATTACAGGGAGTATTATTGCTGTGGAGCTCTGTTATACACTCAGGCACATTACTGGGAGTATTATTGCTGTGGAGCTCTGTTATACGCTCAGACACATTACTGGGAGTATTATTGCTGTGGGGCTCTGGTATACACACAGACACATTACTGGGAGTATTATTGCTGTGGAGCTCTGTTATACACTCAGACACATTACTGGGAGTATTATTGCTGTGGAGCTCTGTTATACACGCAGACACATTACTGGGAGTATTATTGCTGTGGAGCTCTGTTATACACTCAGACACATTACTGGGAGTATTATTGCTGTGGAGCTCTGTTATACACGCAGACACATTACTGGGAGTATTATTGATGTGGAGCTCTGTTATGCACTCAGACACATTACTGGGAGTATTATTACTGTGGAGCTCTGTTATACACTCAGACACATCACTGGGAGTATTATTGCTGGGGAGCTTTGATGTACACTCGGATACATTACTGGGAGTATTATTGCTGGGGAGCTTTGATGTACACTCAGACACATTACTGGGAGTATTATTGCTGTGGAGCTCTGTTATACACTCAGACACATTACTGGGAGTATTATTGCTGTGGAGCTCTGTTATACACTCAGACACATTACTGGGAGTATTATTGCTGTGGAGCTCTGTTATACACGCAGACACATTACTGGGAGTATTATTGCTGTGGAGCTCTGTTATACACTCAGACACATTACTGGGAGTATTATTGCTGTGGAGCTCTGTTATACACGCAGACACATTACTGGGAGTATTATTGCTGTGGAGCTCTGTTATACACGCAGACACATTACTGGGAGTATTATTGCTGTGGAGCTCTGTTATACATTCAGACACATTACTGGGAGTATTATTGCTGTGGAGCTCTGTTATACACGCAGACACATTACTGGGAGTATTATTGCTGTGGGGCTCTGTTATACACTCAGACACATTACTGGGAGTATTATTGCTGTGGGGCTCTGTTATACACTCAGACACATTACTGGGAGTATTATTACTGTGGAGCTCTGTTATACACTCAGACACGTTACTGGGAGTATTATTGCTGTGGAGCTCTGTGACACATTACTGGGAGTATTATTGCTGTGGGGCTCTGTTATACACACAGACACATTACTGGGAGTATTATTGCTGTGGGGCTCTGTTATACACTCAGACACATTACTGGGAGTATTATTGCTGTGGAGCTCTGTGACACATTACTGGGAGTATTATTACTGTGGAGCTCTGTTATACACCCAGACACATTACTGGGAGTATTATTACTGTGGAGCTCTGTTATACACTCAGACACATTACTGGGAGTATTATTACTGTGGAGCTCTGTTATACACCCAGACACATTACTGGGAGTATTATTACTGTGGAGCTCTGTTATACACTCAGACACATTACTGGGAGTATTATTGCTGTGGGGCTCTGTTATACACTCAGACACATTACTGGGAGTATTATTGCTGTGAGCTCTGTTATACACTCAGACACATTACTGGGAGTATTATTGCTGTGGGGCTCTGTTACACACTCAGGCACATTACTGGGAGTATTATTGCTGTGGAGCTCTGTTATACACTCAGACACATTACTGGGAGTATTATTGCTGTGGGGCTCTGTTATACACTCAGACACATTACTGGGAGTATTATTGCTGTGGGGCTCTGTTATACACTCAGACACATTACTGGGAGTATTATTACTGTGGGGCTCTGTTATACACTCAGACACATTACTGGGAGTATTATTGCTGTGGAGCTCTGTTATACACACAGACACATTACTGGGAGTATTATTGCTGTGGGGCTCTGTTATACACTCAGACACATTACTGGGAGTATTATTGCTGTGGAGCTCTGTTATACACTCAGACACATTACTGGGAGTATTATTGCTGTGGAGCTCTGTTATACACTCAGACACATTACTGGGAGTATTATTGCTGTGGAGCTCTGTTATACACTCAGACACATTACTGGGAGTATTATTGCTGTGGAGCTCTGTTATACACTCAGACACATTACTGGGAGTATTATTGCTGTGGAGCTCTGTTATACACACAGACACATTACTGGGAGTATTATAGCTGTGGAGTTCTGTTATACACTCAGACACATTACTGGGAGTATTATTGCTGTGGGGCTCTGTTATACACTCAGACACATTACTGGGAGTATTATAGCTGTGGAGTTCTGTTATACACTCAGACACATTACTGGGAGTATTATTGCTGTAGAGCTCTGTTATACACTCAGACACATTACTGGGAGTATTATTGCTGTGTGCTCTGTTATACCCTCAGACACATTACTGGGAGTATTATTGCTGTGGAGCTCTGTTATACACTCGGACACATTACTGGGAGTATTATTGCTGTGGGGCTCTGTTATACACTCAGACACATTACTGGGAGTATTATTGCTGTGGGGCTCTGTTATACACTCAGGCACATTACTGGGAGTATTATCGCTGTAGAGCTCTGTTATACCCTCAGACACATTACTGGGAGTATTATTGCTGTGGAGCTCTGTTATACACACAGACACATTACTGGGAGTATTATTACTGTGGAGCTCTGTTATACACTCAGACACATTACTGGAAGTATTATTGCTGTGGGGCTCTGTTATACACTCAGATACATTACTGGGAGTATTTTTGCCGTGGAGCTCTGTTATACACTCAGACACATTACTGGGAGTATTATTGCTGTGGAGCTCTGTTATACACTCAGACACACACTCCTAGAAAAGAGGGACAGCGGGATTTAGACCCCAAATAGGGACTGTCCCTCTTAAACAGGGACACTTCGTAGGTATGATTATAGGATGCTTGTTATACATTTTATTTCACAATCTCTGTACAGCATAGAGGAAACATTTGGTGTTTAATAAATGTCATGTTCTTCTGCTAGGCTTTACTAAAAGAGCTGAATTTGGGAAAGCAGAGCTCTGGGGTACCCCGGGTCGCCGTGTCCTTGGCATTGGAAGGAAAGGCCAGTCATCGAGAGCTGACCTCCCGTCTCCTTTCAGATCTGGTGGGGAAGGTGCTTTCTGAAGAGCATATTGCTGAAGCCTTCGATAGAATGCTGTCTGAGCTTCCAGATCTTATATTGGACACACCTGAGGCCCCACAGGTATGATTCTCACCCTCTATAAACCTGACCTTTCACAGACAGGAGTGTCCCTCCCACTGCAGGGTGACACAGACAGAAGGGAGCTATGGGACACAGAGTCTGTCCCTCCCACTGCAGGGTGACACAGACAGAAGGGAGCTATGGGACACACAGTCTGTCCCTCCCACTGCAGGGTGACACAGACAGAAGGAGCTATGGGACACAGTCTGTCCCTCCCACTGTAGGGTGACACAGACAGAAGGAGCTTTGGGACACGGAGTCTGTCCCTCCCACTGCAGGGTGACACAGACAGAAGGAGCTATGGGACACGGAGTCTGTCCCTCCCACTGCAGGGTGACACAGACAGAAGGCGCCATGGGACACGGAGTCTGTCCCTCCCACTGCAGGGTGACACAGACAGAGGGAGCTATGGGACACGGAGTCTGTCCCTCCCACTGCAGGGTGACACAGACAGAGGGAGGTATGGGATACGGAGTCTGTCCCTCCCACTGCAGGGTGACACAGACAGAAGGGAGCTATGGGACACGGAGTCTGTCCCTCCCACTGCAGGGTGACACAGACAGAAGGAGCTATGGGACACAGAGTCTGTCCCTCCCACTGCAGGGTGACATAGAAAGAAGGAGCTATGGGACACGGAGTCTGTCCCTCCCACTGCAGGGTGACACAGACAGAGGGAGGTATGGGATACGGAGTCTGTCCCTCCCACTGCAGGGTGACACAGACAGAGGGAGCTATGGGACACAGAGTCTGTCCATCCCACTGCAGGGTGACACAGACAGAAGGAGCTATGGGACACTGAGTCTGTCCCTCCCACTGCAGGGTGACACAGACAGAAGGAGCTATGGGACACGGAGTCTGTCCCTCCCACTGCAGGGTGACACAGACAGAAGGCGCCATGGGACACGGAGTCTGTCCCTCCCACTGCAGGGTGACACAGACAGAGGGAGGTATGGGATACGGAGTCTGTCCCTCCCACTGCAGGGTGACACAGACAGAAGGGAGCTATGGGACACGGAGTCTGTCCCTCCCACTGCAGGGTGACACAGACAGAAGGAGCTATGGGACACAGAGTCTGTCCCTCCCACTGCAGGGTGACATAGAAAGAAGGAGCTATGGGACACAGAGTCTGTCACTCCCACTGCAGGGTGACACAGACAGAGGGAGGTATGGGATACGGAGTCTGTCCCTCCCACTGCAGGGTGACACAGACAGAGGGAGCTATGGGACACGGAGTCTGTCCCTCCCACTGCAGGGTGACACAGACAGAGGGAGGTGTGGGATACGGAGTCTGTCCCTCCCACTGCAGGGTGACACAGACAGAAGGGAGCTATGGGACACGGAGTCTGTCCCTCCCACTGCAGGGTGACACAGACAGAAGGAGCTATGGGACACAGAGTCTGTCCCTCCCACTGCAGGGTGACATAGAAAGAAGGAGCTATGGGACACGGAGTCTGTCCCTCCCACTGCAGGGTGACACAGACAGAAGGAGCTATGGGACACAGAGTCTGTCACTCCCACTGCAGGGTGACACAGACAGAAGGAGCTATGGGACACGGAGTCTGTCCCTCCCACTGCAGGGTGACACAGACAGAAGGAGCTATGGGACACGGAGTCTGTCCCTCCCACTGCAGGGTGACACAGACAGAAGGAGCTATGGGACACAGAGTCTGTCCCTCCCACTGCAGGGTGACACAGACAGAGTGAGCTATGGGACACAGTCAGTCCCTCCCACTGCAGGGTGACACAGACAGAGTGAGCTATGGGACACAGTCTGTCCCTCCCACTGCAGGGTGACACACACAGAAGGAGCTATGGGACACACAGTCTGTCCCTCCCACTGCAGGGTGACACAGACAGAAGGAGCTATGGGACACAGTCAGTCCCTCCCACTGCAGGGTGACACAGACAGAAGGAGCTATGGGACACAGTCAGTCCCTCCCACTGCTGGGTGACACAGACAGAAGGAGCTATGGGACACAGTCAGTCCCTCCCACTGCAGGGTGACACAGACAGAAGGAGCTATGGGACACGGAGTCTGTCCCTCCTACTGCAGGGTGACACAGATAGAAGGAGCTATGGGATACGGAGTCTGTCCCTCCCACTGCAGGGTGACACAGACAGAAGGGAGCTATAAAATTCTTACTTTAGAGTATAACCTTATTAGTATCGTAATATAGTCTGGAGATAAACTGGAGGTAATCTGAGGTATTCAGGAGGATAAATACAAAAATTTAAGATGTGTTTGATTTAAATTATTCACCTCATTGGAATGGCAGACTTGGTTCAGTGTAATAGTTGTTATGCATTTGTTTCACGTTCCACTTTTTGGAGGTTTGGTTGTTGTCTAATCTGTAGACAGTTCTCTATTTTGCGGCAGGAGATTGTATTTTTGAAGTCTGAGATTTGTAAATTATCTGGTAAACAAACTCAGACTGGAACTGCTGCAAAACAGAACAAAATAAGGTTGTGCCTAAAATATACAGTAAAACATATAAGAGTGTATATAATAAATAATATAAAATAATAAAATGTAATATCGAATGTTAAATGAAATATAAATGGATAATTGGCAATAGTCCAAAGCACTTATCATAAGTCCATAATGGTAGATGCCGTGTATAAGAACAGGGATCCTGAGGCGTAAAATGGGGTGTGTCTTCACAAATGGGTACTTGCAATCCAGTGAGGTAATATGTGAAGAAAAAAACAAGAGGAACTCCAATGGCACAGTATATAGATGAATAAAGTGGTAAATAAAATAAAATAAAAGTAGTCTTACTCACACTTTTCAGAGCTAGAACCTAGCTCTGATATAACGCACGTGAAGTGGAATAATCCCCACTCAAGGATATGCGGAGTAATATTGATTGGCGAGTATCTGGCTCAGATTCAACGTCCAAGTTGGTATTATTCGACCCAGGGAGATAAAATAAAGTATATAGTGCTCTCTGTATAGTAATTAAAAGGTATAAAAAGAGAATAAATATACTACTCACAGTATATAGAGCAGGCTTGTACTGCTCAATGTAGGCGCTTGGGTGGTATCATCCCCACCTAAGGATTCTTTAGGCTTCTCGTCAGGTGGACAATATGTGTATAGTCAGGGTGAAAAAGGAAAGAAAATGGCTATAAAATGTTTCATGCCAAAATTATTTCTTTATTGTAAAGTAATAAAATATCTAAACGTGTTTCGCCGCAAGGGCTTCTTCAAGTAGATAATAATATATAAACCATTGTGTGTCAGGTGTGTCCCTCTTTTCTATTATTATCTACTTGAAGAAGCCCTTGCGGCGAAACGCCGCTGTTACTGAGACATGGTATAATGAGAAAAATGACTGGGACATAGCAATACCAGGGTACTCTTTATATAGAAAAGACAGGGAAGGCAAGAAAGGGGGAGGGGTGGCCCTGTATGTGAAAGCATAAAATCTAGCCTAATAAAGGTTAGTGAGGCGAACATAGAGTCCGTTTGGGTTACGTTAGAATTTGGTAATCACACAGTAACTCGTGTAGGTGTGATTTATAGGCCCCCAGGACAAATTGAAGAGTTAGATAATCTACTAGTTGAGGAAATAGGATGTAAAAAGATAAAGGAGGTTAGCGCTAATAATAAAAAGTAGATGGGCAGCGGCATAGCAGAGGGTAACCCTCTATAATGGAAATGGAAGACAAAAACAACAGTAATGCAGTGCGTCAAAATATATCAATGTGGACTACAGATATTATAAAACATATAAAGAGAATAGTTGGTATTGTATATAAAATAGTCCAAAATGATTAGAAGTTGTGCTGTGGCAATAAATGTCTTTAATTAAGGTGCTTTTGATGAAGGGGTCTCCTCTCTGTTTAAAGTAGTCCGATTGTTCTCATTATATGGAAGACAAAAGATAAGAGACCAATCGTACAGAGTGTAAGGGACAATATATGTGATAAAAAGATAAATATATTCCACTCACATTTAAATGAATAGCCAGCTCAGGTATAACAGGCGTACAGCTTATGGGATATATGGAATGATGTCCGGCTCTCAGGAGAGGGATATATAAAAACAGCTAATAGTGCTCACTGTTTGATAAGGTATAACCGTTAATAAAAAAAAAATGAAAATGTTTCTGCACTATGGTAACAGCGTTGGTGGTATGATCCCCACCTCGGATAAGCTTGTAAGTACATGATAAAATTGATATAATGCCAGGTACAATTAAAAAAGTGTGTAAAAAGATAGTTGGCACAAATAGTAGCCAAAGCAATCTTTAATTATATAAAATACACAATAATAAAACCATTTACGCGTTTCGCCACTAGGGCTTTTTCAAAATGGTTAACCGCAGCTACTGAGTGGTCAATTGGCGGCGCTCGGCGGCTTCTGGGCGGCCAATTAACGGCGCGTGCCAGCTAACCGCGACTCATGGGAGTCCAATAGACTGCTGTTTGTTCGGTAGATAGAACGCCCGGGCAGAATTACAGTTGCAAGAAAAGGTATGTGAACCCTTTGGAATGATATGGATTTCTGCACAAATTGGTCATAAAATGTGATCTGATCATCATCTAAGTCACAACAATAGACAATCACAGTCTGCTTAAACTAATAACACACAAAGAATGAAATGTTGCCATGTTTTTATTGAACACACCATGTAAACATTCACAGTGCAGGTGGAAAAAGTATGCACTGCAGATCACACTGCCGCTGGGGAATGGAGACTGGGCTCCCAATTCCCTGCAGATCCCACTGCCGCTGGGGACTGGAGACTGGGCTCCCAATTCCCTGCAGATCCCACTGCCGCTGGGGAATGGAGACTGGGCTCCCAATTCCCTGCAGATCACACTGCCGCTGGGGACTGGAGACTGGGCTCCCAATTCCCTGCAGATCCCACTGCCGCTGGGGAATGGAGACTGGGCTCCCAATTCCCTGCAGATCCCACTGCCGCTGGGGAATGGAGACTGGGCTCCCAATTCCCTGCAGATCACACTGCCGCTGGGGACTGGAGACTGGGCTCCCAATTCCCTGCAGATCACACTGCCGCTGGGGACTGGAGACTGGGCTCCCAATTCCCTGCAGATCACACTGCCGCTGGAGAATGGAGACTATTCCCTGCAGTACCTGCCGCTGGAGTTCCTCCCAACGTGCCAGCTGACCTTCTCTTTCTGCCCGGTATTGCAGATTCTTGAACACTAGGTTCCTCATGGACTGCACGTATTTCTCAGCTGGATTGGGTCCGAAGAACTTCAGCCGCAGTCCCATCATATTATCAAACTCTCTCCTAGAGTAGCTGTACTCCACTGCTGGTTCCATCCTGGTGCTGTCAGGGTCGTTGTACTCAGACATGCGTTGCCCTCAAATTGTAAATCCAAAGAAATGGTGTTCTGTAGCTGTCCTTCTGGCTGTAGGAACGATCCCGCCGCTTGCCACCAATTGTAACGGCACCCCCAGGCATAAAAAGGGTTAAAAGCTGTTTAGTAGATATTCCCCTTCCAGATATATAGGCAGCTACCAAAGACACCAATCCGCGGAACAGGAAACCATATGAATGCCGTAAACAGCCGAATAGGAAAAACCAAACGAATAGTTTACACTCCTAGCAGTCGAACTGGAACAGAATACCATAAATCCACCCAAGAACGAGACAAGGCTCCGTGTTGAGGGTCAAGCAGGAACAGACTGAGCTGTGACTTTATTGGCCTTATATACACATTCTTATACATTAGTACCACCCACAGGGTTTGGTGGAACATCCAATCAAAACATACAACACAGATAAACACTCCCACAATGACATCACACTCCCTCCTCTCTAGCCCGGGCAGAAATACATGAATAGACCTTTCTGCATAGGAAAATAAAGTATTTAAATGCCGGTCCATAGTCAAAAGGCAGCAGGCGGGCAACCAGGCTCCTCCAATGCACAGTGGCGAGATTGGTCTCGTCACATGTGGCTAATGGAGTTTTGCCTCTGTCCTTGGAGATAATTGGATTACTTCCCAATTATCTCCAGGATAGAAGACTCTGTGGAACCGGTTTTGGGCAGAAAAGCCATGCTTCATTTGGTCACAAAGGACTACGATCTATCTTTTGAACCACTGGACCAATGTGGATGATTTTGACGTATGTTTGTATTTGGAGTATGCGGATCCTGAAAATGTAAGTATGTGAATGTGATGTATACTTTTAAAGTTATGAATATTGTGTAAAACTGTGTATTTTCCTGCCTGTGATAATTATATTAACCCATTGTGTAAGGTAATTGTATCACAGGCAGAGGGGAGAATTTTGTGTGGGAGTGTATTGTACCTGTTTATTGGTTGTTTTACAAAACCCTGTGGGTGGTACTAATGTGTATATAAGAACAATAAACCCACAGCTCTGTCAATTCTACTTCACCCTCAATTTGGGTTGCCGTCTCTTATTGGGGGAATCTGCTACAAGGGATTGCTATGCTTGTCATACTCCCTTGCTAAATCACTACTAAGCTCTTGTAAGAGCTTGTTCCTGCCTTGCTCTCTGGAGGAGTCTACAGTGGTTATGGTGTCTGCTGCAGTGCTTGGAGTCCTCAGGAAGCATTAGGAGCATCCATCAACGGAGGTGCCCAGTCGGGGTGCCCGTCGATCCGTTACAGTACAGTATCCGTTGGGCAGTATGGCCACTCTGCCATAAAGCCCAACTCTATGGAGCGTACGGCTTATTGTCGTCCTATGTACAGATACTCCGGTCTCTGCTGTGGAACTCTGCAGCTCCTCCAGGGTTACCTTAGGTCTCTGTGCTGCCTCTCTGATTAATGCCCTCCTTGCCCGGTCTGTGAGTTTTGGTGGGCGGCCGTCTCTTGGCAGGTTATGATAGATTTGATGGTGCTCTTGGATATTTTTTTTTTATAACCTAACCCTGACTTGTACATCTTACTTGTTTGGAGAGTTCCTTGGTCTTCGTGGCAGTGTTTGGTTAGTGGTGTCTCTTGCTTAGGTGTTGCAGCCTCTGGGGCCTTTCACAAAAGGTGTGTATATGTAATGACAGATCATGTGACACTCAGAGTGCACACAGGTGGACATCATTTCGCTAATTATGTGACTTCTGAAGGTAATTGGTAGCAGCAGAGCTTTTTATGGGCTTCATAACAAAGGGGGTGAATACATACGCACATGCCAATTTTCTGTTTTCTATTTCTAAAAAATTGTTTTTGTATAGTTTTTTCTCATTTCACTTCACCAACTTAGACTATTGTGTTCTGATCCATCACATAAAATTCAGATTAATAAAACATTGAACTTAAGGCTGTGATGTAACAAAATAGGTAAAAAGACAAGGGGGTGAATACTTCCGCAAGTCACTGTATGTAGAAGAGGATAAAGGTCTATCCTTTATTTTATTTTCTGTTAGGATAGGATTGTTGAACATCTAAAATCACATGGATTTCAAGATCAGAGACAACATGGGTTTACTTCAGGGAGATCATGCCAAACTAATCTTATTGATTTTTTTTGATTGGGTAACTAGAATTATAGATCAGGGTGGTGCAGTAGACATTGCTTACCTCGATTTCAGTAAGGCTTTTGACACTGTTGCACATAGAAGGCTTATCAATAAACTGCAATCTTTGAGTTTGGATTCCAATATTGTTGAATGGGTGAGGCAGTGGCTGAGTGACAGGCAACAGAGGGTTGTAGTCAATGGAGTATATTCGAAGCTTGGGCTTGTCACCAGTGGGGTACCCCAGGGATCTGTACTTGGACCCATTCTCTTTAATATTTTTATTAGTGATATTGCAGAAGGTCTTGATGGTAAGGTGTGTCTTTTTGCTGATGATACTAAGATATGTAACAGGGTTGATGTTCCAGGAGGGATAAGCCAAATGGCAAATGATTTAGGTAAACTAGAAAAATGGTCAGAGTTGGGGCAACTGACATTTAATGTGGATAAGTGCAAGATATTAACAATGACACATAGTATAAGACTGTCTAATCTCACATTATCAAAGTCACAGTGTGGGACTGTCTAATCTCATATTTATGGCACAGTATGGGACTGTAATCTCACATTATCAATGACACCGTGTGGGACTGTCTAATCTCATATTATCAGTGTCACAGTGTAGGACTGTCTAATCTCATATTAGCAATGTCACAGTGTGGGACTGTAATCTCACATTATCAGTGACACAGTGTGGGACTGTAATCTCACATTATCAGTGACACAGTGTGGGACTGTAATCTCACATTATCAGTGACACAGTGTGGGACTGTAATCTCACATTATCAATGACACAGTGTGGGACTGCAATCTCACATTATCAATGACACAGTGTGGGACTGTAATCTCACATTATCAATGACACAGTGTAGGACTGCAATCTCACGTTATCAAATACACAGTGTGGGACTGTAATCTCACATTATCAGTGGCACAGTGTGGGACTGTAATCTCACATTATCAATGACACAGTGTAGGACTGCAATCTCACGTTATCAAATACACAGTGTGGGACTGTAATCTCACATTATCAATGACACCGTGTAGGACTGTCTAATCTCACATCAATGACACAGTGAGGGACTTTAATCTCACATTATCAATGACACAGTGAGGGACTGTAATCTCACATTATCAGTGACACAGTGTGGGACTGTAATCTCACATTATCAGTGTCACAGTGTGGGACTGTAATCTCACATTATCAGTGACACAGTGTGGGACTGTAATCTCACATTATCAGTGACACAGTGTGGGACTGTAATCTCACATTATCAGTGACACCGTGTGGGACTGCAATCTCACGTTATCAATGACACAGTGTAGGACTGTAATCTCACATTATCAGTGACACAGTGTGGGACTGTAATCTCACATTATCAATGACAGTGTGGGACTGCAATCTCACATTATCAGTGTCACAGTGTGGGACTGTAATCTCACATTATCAGTGACACAGTGTGGGACTGTCTAATCTCACATCAATGACACAGTGAGGGACTGTAATCTCACATTATCAATGACACAGTGTAGGACTGTAATCTCACATTATCAGTGACACAGTGTGGGACTGTAATCTCACATTATCAATGACAGTGTGGGACTGCAATCTCACATTATCAGTGTCACAGTGTGGGACTGTAATCTCACATTATCAGTGACACAGTGTGGGACTGTCTAATCTCACATCAATGACACCGTGTGGGACTGCAATCTCACGTTATCAATGACACAGTGTAGGACTGTAATCTCACATTATCAGTGACACAGTGTGGGACTGTAATCTCACATTATCAATGACAGTGTGGGACTGCAATCTCACATTATCAGTGACACAGTGTGGGACTGTAATCTCACATTATCAATGACACCGTGTAGGACTGTCTAATCTCACATCAATGACACAGTGAGGGACTGTAATCTCACATTATCAATGACACAGTGTGGGACTGTAATCTCACATTATCAGTGACACAGTGTGGGACTGTAATCTCACATCAATGACACAGTGAGGGACTGTAATCTCACATTATCAGTGACACAGTGAGGGACTGTAATCTCACATTATCAGTGACACAGTGTGGGACTGTAATCTCACATTATCAGTGACCCAGTGTGGGACTGTAATCTCACATTATCAGTGACACAGTGTGGGACTGTAATCTCACATCAATGACACAGTGAGGGACTGTAATCTCACATTATCAGTGACACAGTGTGGGACTGTAATCTCACATTATCAGTGACACAGTGTGGGACTGTAATCTCACATTATCAGTGACACAGTGTGGGACTGTAATCTCACATTATCAGTGTCACAGTGTAGGACTGCAATCTCACGTTATCAATGACACAGTGTAGGACTGTCTAATCTCACATTATCAATGACACATATTGGTGTTTAACATATCAAATAGCTGTGCTTGCATTACCATTGCTTTCCTGGCAGTTAGATTCTTCTAAGGTGGCAAGATCCTGACAGATATAGCTCATCACAGTGAGTTCTGTTCTCTTTCTCATTACCCAGATGCTCGGACAGTTTATCGCTCGGGCTGTTGCCGATCACGCTCTTCCACTTAACTTCCTCGACCGATACAAGGGACGGGTGGACTGTGATCATGCGAGGTAATTGGAGATCAAATAATGCTGTTTCTATGTATCTCCTCTTTAAACCAACCACTGTGAATATCTTCCTGTTACCCAATCCGTGAAATCCCCCAACCAGTATCGCCTCCTCTATATCCCCCCACTCTGTATATCCTCCTCCCCATCACCCCAACCTGAATATCCTACCTCCCCATCACCCCAACCAGTATCTCCTCCTCTATATCCCCCCACTCTGTATGTCCTCCTCCCCATCACCCCACTCTGTATGTCCTCCTCCCCATCACCCTAACCAGTATCTCCTCCTCTATATCCACCCACTCTGTATGTCCTCCTCCATATCCCCCCAACCAGTATCTCCTCCTCCTCATCCCCCCAACCAGCATCTCCTCCTCTATATCCCCTTGCTCTGTATCTCCCCATCCCCCCAGTATCTCCTCCTCTGTATCCCCTCCTCCCCATTCACCCAACCAGTATCTCCTCCTCTATATATCCCCCCCTAGCCAGTATCTCCTCCTCTATATCCGCTCCCTCTGTATCTCCTCCTCCTCCTCCTATATCCGCCCCCTCTGTATCTCCTCCTCCCCACCCCCAACCAGTATCTCCTCCTCTATATCCCCCACTCTGAATCTCCTCTCTCCTATCGCCCCAACCAGTATCTCCTCCTCTATATCGCCCCAACCAGTATCTCCTCCTATATCCCCCCAACCAATATCTCCTCCTCTTTATCCCCCACTCTGTATCTCCTCCTCCTCTATATCCCCCACTCTGTATCTCCTCCTCCCCATCCCCGAACCAGTATCTCCTCCTCTATATCCCTCCACTCTGTATCTCCTCCTCCCCATTCCCCCAACCAGTATCTCCTCCTATGTATCCCCATTCTGTATCTCCTCCTCTATATCCACCCAACCAGTATCTCCCCATCCCCCCAACCAGTATCTCCCCATCCCCCCAGTCAGTATCTCCTCCTCTGTATCCCCATTCTCTATCACGGTCTCTCTCTGTATACCCATTATCTCTCTCTCTCTCTCTCTCTCTCTCTCTCTCTCTCTCTCTCTCTCTCTCTGTATTCCCATTCTCTCTCTCTCTGTATTCCCATTCTCTCTCTCTCTCTGTCCCCATTCTATCTCACTGTCTGTCTCTCTCTGTCCCCATTCTATCTCACTGTCTGTCTCTCTCTGTCCCCATTCTCTCTGTCTGTCTCACTGTATCCACTCTCTCTCTGTATCCCCACTCTCTCTCTCTCTCTCTCTCTCTCTCTCTGTCTGTATCCCCATTCTCTCTCTGTCTCTCTGTATCCCCTCTCTCTCTGCATCCCCATTCTCTCTGTCTCTCTGTATCCCCTCTCTCTCTGCATCCCCATTCTCTCTCACTGTCTCTCTGTGTCCCCATTCTCTCTGTCTCTCTGTATCCCCATTCTCTGTCTGTCTCACTGTATCCACTATCTCTCTGTATCCCCACTCTCTCTCTCTCTGTCTCTCTGTATCCCCATTCTCTCTGTCTCTCTGTATCCCCATTCTCTCTCTGTCTCTCTGTATCCCCATTCTCTCTCACTGTCTCTCACTGTCTCTCTGTGTCCCCATTCTCTCTGTCTCTCTGTATCCCCATTCTCTGTCTGTCTCACTGTATCCACTCTCTCTCTGTATCCCCACTCTCTCTCTCTCTCTCTCTCTCTCTCTGTCTCTCTGTATCCCCATTCTCTCTGTCTCTCTGTATCACCATTCTCTCTCACTGTCTCTCACTGTCTCTCACGGTCTCTCCGTCTCCACCCACTCTGGACCCAAGACCAGGGTTCAGCTTCCAGTAGGTCAACCTCTCCGAATTCCAGAGAGCAGGAACAAGAACCAGCTCTTAGCAGAGCTTAGTGATCATACCCTGGGGAGTATAGTGATTATAGCAATCCCCAGAGTGTAGTTCTCCAATCCCCCAAACATGAGCCGAAACTTCATGTAGGTCCAAGATGATCTGAACTTTTAATGGCCACACACTGGCTTTTATGCAAGTCCCCATGCAAGGGGACATCCCACAGGGTGGGACACAGTACAACCAATCATATACAGGCAAACCGTAAAACACACCCAGCACAAACATACAACTCCCCCCCACCTCTGCCTGTGATATAATTACTGAACACAATGGGTTAATGTAATTTATCACAGGCAGGAAAAATACTTTTTATACATATACTATAACTTTAAAAATATGCATCATATTCACATAAAACATACATATTCCGAATCAGCATACTTTAAATATAAACATACCCAAAAATCATACAAATCCCTCCAGTACATAAAAAGTTAGACGGAAGTCCTTTATGACCAACCGCAAGCACATTTTCTTGCTCAAAACCGTTCCATAGATTTGGGCTGTGTGGCCGGTCTATTTCCGATTGTTAAAGGCAGTTCACTCAGAAAAACTACTAAGTCCCATTCGAATGCACCAACGGGCCCCGTTCGTGCAAATAGCACAGTGTAATATGGCGTTCGAATTGTCGAACGCACTTCGACTTTAGCCGAAGTGTCGAAGTGGAGGAGACGGTAAGAGTCAGCGGTGTTCGTGCATTTGTGTAGCCGATTTTAGTTCCATGGATTTACTAGCACACACCGCTGACCGCGTTCGACTAATTTAAAATGGCCGCCGCCACGTGTTCCTTTGTCGAATGGCGGCCACTTCGGCTGGATCCGAAGTGCCATATAAAAAGGTACCAATCCTCCCCCATAGTGTTTAAAGGGCCAGAAGTAGTGAAATATTATCCGGTATAGCTGAATAATGTTTTTGATGGGTCCAATCTCCCAGGGGCCATAGTCATGCGGAAGGAGGCTGGCAATCAGGCTCCTCCAACAGCCATGGGAAAAGGGCCGCTTGTCACCAAACCATCCAGTGACAAAAGGCGTTTTGTTACACTCTCTCACTGTCTCTCTGTATCCCCATTCTCTCTCACTGTCTCTCTGTATCCCCATTCTCTCTCACTGTCTCTCTGTATCCCCATTCTCTCTCTCTGTATCCCCATTCTCTCTCTCTCTCTCTCTCTCTCTCTCTCTCTCTGTGTATACCCTCTCTCTCTCTCTCTCTCTCTCTCTCTCTCTCTGTATCCCCATTATCTCTCTCTCTCTCTCTCTCTGTATCCCCATTCTCTCTCTCTCTCTCTCTCTCTCTCTCTCTCTCTCTCTCTCTCTGTATCCCCATTCTCTCTGTCTCTCACTGTCCGTCTCCGTTCTCTCGCACTGTCCGTCTCTCTGTCTCCGTTCTCTCGCACTGTCCGTCTCTCTGTCTCCGTTCTCCCTCACTGTCCGTCTCTCTGTCTCTGTTCTCTTTCACTGTCCGTCTCTCTGTCTCCGTTCTCTCTGTCTCCGTTCTCTCTGTCTCCGTTCTCTCTGTCTCCGTTCTCTCTCACTGTCTGTCTCTCTGTCTCCGTTCTCTCTCACTGTCTGTCTCTCTGTCTCCGTTCTCTCTCACTGTCCGTCTCTCTGTCTCCGTTCTCTCTCACTGTCCGTCTCTCTGTCTCCGTTCTCTCTCACTGTCCGTCTCTCTGTCTCCGTTCTCTCTCACTGTCCGTCTCCCTGTCTCCGTTCTCTCTCACTGTCCGTCTCTCTGTCTCCGTTCTCTCTCACTGTCCGTCTCTCTGTCTCCTCATTCTGTCTTGCTCACACCCTCTCCGTCTTTTAATATTTTCCTAGAGCTGCTGTTGACCGTGCTGCAGTGTTACTAAGAATCAAACGTGAAATTATCCGACTGGACAATGTCTGGGGAGTTGGAGGTGGTCAGCGACCGGTCAAACATCTAATTAAAGAGGTATCTGTATCATTAAACACATTGATACTTTGTATCATTGAAGGGTTTCCAGCTGGGCACTGCACTAACAGCCCAGGGCAATGCTTCTAAGAAACCTTGTCCAATCACAGTATTATGTTTTCAGGGTTAATTGACCAACTGGAGAATGTGTCTGCCATTACTGTACAGATAATGCCGAACCCCAAGCTTTAGTAATCACCAGGTAATGAGGAGCTTTTAATCTAAAAACACTTACAAAATTAATTAATATTCACGTGAACTATCTCATATTTTACCATGGTAAAACACTGCAGAAATCAACACATTATATCCTAATGCAACAGTACTACAATCCCCTCGTTTATTTTAATCCATTTCTGATCACTTCAGTATCTGTTCAATTCTGACTAGGTCCATTCCGACTTCTGCTCGATTCCGTTTCTCCCCAACGGCTGCTCGATTCCGTTTCTCCCCGACGGCTGCTCGATTCCGTTTCTCCCCGACGGCTGCTCGACTCCGTTTCTCCCCGACGGCTGCTCGACTCCGTTTCTCCCCGACGGCTGCTCGACTCCGTTTCTCCCCGACGGCTGCTCGACTCCGTTTCTCCCCGACGGCTGCTCGACTCCGTTTCTCCCCGACGGCTGCTCGACTCCGTTTCTCCCCGACGGCTGCTCGACTCCGTTTCTCCCCGACGGCTGCTCGACTCCGTTTCTCCCCGACGGCTGCTCGACTCCGTTTCTCCCCGACGGCTGCTCGACTCCGTTTCTCCCCGACGGCTGCTCGACTCCGTTTCTCCCCGACGGCTGCTCGACTCCGTTTCTCCCCGACGGCTGCTCGACTCCGTTTCTCCCCGACGGCTGCTCGACTCCGTGTCTCCCCGACGGCTGCTCGACTCCGTGTCTCCCCGACGGCTGCTCGACTCCGTGTCTCCCCGACGGCTGCTCGACTCCGTGTCTCCCCGACGGCTGCTCGACTCCGTGTCTCCCCGACGGCTGCTCGACTCCGTGTCTCCCCGACGGCTGCTCGACTCCGTGTCTCCCCGACGGCTGCTCGACTCCGTGTCTCCCCGACGGCTGCTCGACTCCGTGTCTCCCCGACGGCTGCTCGACTCCGTGTCTCCCCGACGGCTGCTCGACTCCGTGTCTCCCCGACGGCTGCTCGACTCCGTGTCTCCCCGACGGCTGCTCGACTCCGTGTCTCCCCGACGGCTGCTCGACTCCGTGTCTCCCCGACGGCTGCTCGACTCCGTGTCTCCCCGACGGCTGCTCGACTCCGTGTCTCCCCGACGGCTGCTCGACTCCGTGTCTCCCCGACGGCTGCTCGACTCCGTGTCTCCCCGACGGCTGCTCGACTCCGTGTCTCCCCGACGGCTGCTCGACTCCGTGTCTCCCCGACGGCTGCTCGACTCCGTGTCTCCCCGACGGCTGCTCGACTCCGTGTCTCCCCGACGGCTGCTCGACTCCGTGTCTCCCCGACGGCTGCTCGACTCCGTGTCTCCCCGACGGCTGCTCGACTCCGTGTCTCCCCGACGGCTGCTCGACTCCGTGTCTCCCCGACGGCTGCTCGACTCCGTGTCTCCCCGACGGCTGCTCGACTCCGTGTCTCCCCGACGGCTGCTCGACTCCGTGTCTCCCCGACGGCTGCTCGACTCCGTGTCTCCCCGACGGCTGCTCGACTCCGTGTCTCCCCGACGGCTGCTCGACTCCGTGTCTCCCCGACGGCTGCTCGACTCCGTGTCTCCCCGACGGCTGCTCGACTCCGTGTCTCCCCGACGGCTGCTCGACTCCGTGTCTCCCCGACGGCTGCTCGACTCCGTGTCTCCCAAGTTATTTTACAGGTCTGGGACATAGTCTTAAAGGGGCATGGTTCACCAAAGTCACAATATGTCCCCAGACGGTTCTTAAAGGGCCATACACACCCAATAAAAGTTCATCAGTTTTCAGGGGCACAATCTTCCAGGGGCCATAGTCATGAGGAAGGATGCTGGCAAATAGGCTTCTCCACAATCCAGGGAAGGAGGGCAATTTTCCATTTAAAATAGCAGTTTGTAACAATGGAGGTCCAACAGAGTACCTCCGCCAAGTCTGTTTCCTCAAACTCCACAGTTGGCGCTCAAAGGCTCGTGCTGCTTCGTTGTCAGCACTCAACTGGCGCATCACTTCATGGACCAACTCATTTGAAGGGTTTGGGCCATACAAGACCAGCCGCTCCTTTACTACCTTCAGAAAATCAGCACCCTCCCAGCACTGTGTCCGGCGGATTTGCAATTCACTGGCTGCTGTCCAGGGTCTTGCTAGCTCCATGTTGCTGTAGGTAGGGACACTGCTCAGTGGCTAGCGTTGCCCTCAATACTCTCATACGATACCAGTGCTGTTGGGGTGCTGCTCCTTGCGCTAGGACGCCATCCCACTGCTGCCACCAAATGTTACGGTTGCCTCCAGGCTGGCTGGAAGTTGGACCGTAGAAAGGATGCTCCTAGCGCTCACCAAAGGATCATCAGCACCGTAGACACCATAACTACTGCGTAGCCACCATAAGTACTGCAGACTCCATGAACCACCGCTGCTGGGCTGGTATCTCGCCGTCTGCTCTGCGCCCTGGACCTACGACCAGGCTCCAGGTTCCAATAGGCGAGCCTCTTCCTTCTGTAGAGCGAAGCAGGATCAGGAACAAGAGCTCTTACAAGAGCTCAGTAGCTAAGGGAGTATGAAGAGCATAGCAATCCCTGTAGTGATTATAGCTGTCCCCTACAAACATGAGTCAAGCCTGCAAGTTAGAGGGTCAGAAGAGGTCTGAGGTGCTGGCACACCCAGCCTGGTTTTTATTACGGTTGTGCACATACAGGACACACCCAGGGGGAGGCATAAAATAACCAATCAAGTAATAGTACAACCCACACATCCCCTCCCCTCAGATAAGCAGTTAACATAATTATTACATACAGTAAAAATACAGTTTTTACACACACACTGTAACTTTAAAACCATACATTCAATCTCCATAAAAATTACATATTTAATCATACATCAAACATAAACACTTCCAAAATCAGCCAAATCCCTCCAGCGGATCAAAAGTTAGCTGGAAGTCCTTTATGACCGACCGCAAGCACAATTTCCTGCCCAAAACAGTTCCATAGATTTGGGCTGTGCGGTCGGTCAATTTCATGCCGAAAAACATCTTCGAACGGGACTTAGTCTCTGGAGCTGCAAGTTCCGTATGGAAGAAGGTAAGGGTCAGCGGTGTTCCTGTATTTGCGCATCCGATTTTAGTTCCACAGAATCTTTAGCATACACCGCTGACCGCGTTCGAATGAACAAAGATGGCTGCCGCCACGTGTTCGACTGTCGAATGGCGGCCACCCAGCGGTCGACAATTAACCTGCAGTAACCTCACAGCCTGGGAGGTAAATTGCCTGCACACTTTAACTTCTGGGTGGTCCGCCTGTGTGGTACTTGGTTCAGTAAGCCCTATTTACTGAACCAAGTGGGGGAAAGCCAGGAACAAGTTATTTTACAGGTCTGGGGACATAGTCTTAAAGGGGCATTGTTCACCAAAGTCACAATATGTCCCCAGACGGTTCTTAAAGGGCCATACACACCCAATAAAAGTTAATAAGTTTTCAGGGGCACAATCTCCCAGGGGTCATAGTCATGAGGAAGGAGGCTGGCAAACAGGCTTCTCCACAATCCAGGGAAGCAGGGCAATTTTCCATTTAAAGGGCCAGTTACAAATAGCAGTTTGTAACTAAATGGTTCTTATCTGCCGTCACATTCTATGTTTCTATGTAACAATGGAGCTACAGTAGTCCAACAGAGTACCTCCGCCAAGTCTGTTTCCTCGTAGCTATCAGGGGCCCTGGAGCACTTCAGACCTAGTCTCAGAGGCTTGACTGGGATCACTGAGGGCCTCTTTAACCCTGTACCAGGCTACTGTTTAAGAGCCCTGGACACACTTTCCATAAGCAGTTTTCACTAGAACAGCCAACACTTGGTGACGACACTTGGTGAAAATTAAAAACAGCAACTATCTTTAATAGACATAGCACACATATTTAGGCCCCCAACAGCCTCATTTACATCCAATAGGGTGCATAGAGCACTATAGTACAAGGAAGGGTGGGGTCAGACAATAGCAAGGACTGATGGGAGATTGAGGAGGGACAAAGCAGCCAGAATAAACTGGTCTGGCAGTGTCCCTGGCACAACGCCCTGCTGGAGAATAATAGGACAGAAAAAAGGGGGAGGGGGAGAAGCACAGACAATCAATACATTCAATATAACCTGCACCAATAATGGACACAGGGTGATCAAGAGGAATCTGGGGAACGACATATAGTGTCTGTCTTCCATCCCCACCGTCACATATCTTCCATCATATCCCTAACTCTCTGGAGGGTCGTCATCTGCTAGAAATGGGTACTGCAGGACTGCATATCACCTTAAAACCCGGTACGAATCATCCAACCACAATTCTTTCTGGACCAGCTCCTCTAATTCAAACTTACTTTCCACCAGGGGCTGCTCTCCCAAGAATTGCATCCTCAAATAGAAACATAGAATGTGACGGCACATCAGAACCATTCGGCCCATCTAGTCTGCCCAATTTTCTAAACACTTGCTGTAACGGATCACCTGGCACCCCGATTGGGTACCTCCGTTGAAGGATGCTCCTAGCGCTTCCTGAGGGCTCCAAGCACTCCAGCTGACACCATAACCACTGTAGACTCCTCCAGAGAGCAAGGCAGGAACAAGCTCTTACAAGAGCTTAGTAGTGATTTAGCAAGGGAGCATGACAAGCATGTAGCAGATTCCCCTAATAAGAGACGACACTCCAAATTGAGGGTGAAGTAGAACTGAACTGAGGTTTAATAATCAAATACATGTTACCTCCCACACATCTCCTCCCCTCAGCATGACACTTGATCCTTGTACAGTATTTCCCCAGTTCCTGGATGTACCCCAAATACATAGGGCACACTCCTAAATAGGGGGGCCCCTGATAGCCCTGATCTGGGTGAGTAACATACTTAAAAATCACCCAGATCGGACCAGGGGTTCGGGAGTTATTGACCGACCGCACAGGCAACAGTATCCGAAAATAGTTCCATAAGTTTTGGCCTTGCGGTTGGTCTCCGTTCGCGGAATAAAAGTCACGAAATGTTTGCCATCCATGGCTATACTGGTGTTCGTGTGACTCCCCGTGTTTGCATTAGTCTTTCTACCGAACGGCTGCTCGTTCGGTAGTTTCGGCACGAATTTATGGAAGTCTGGAGGTCTCAGCGGTGTTTGCCTAGTCGAGTGTCCGATTTTAGTTCCAGACACTCAATGGCAAATGTAACGGATCACCTGGCACCCCGACTGAGTACCTCCGTTAATGGATGCTCCTAGTGCTTCCTGAGGACTCCAAGCACTCTGGCAGACACCACAATCACCGAATCCGAGAAACCTTTTAAATTCTCCCAAGCATATGAATGCTGTAGACCATTGAATAGGAACCATACGAATAGGCTTGTACTCCTAGCAGTCAACTGGAACAGCATACAATAAATCCTTCCCCCAATAATGAGACGACACATCACTTTGAGGTTAAAACAGGAACTCTGGACTGGCTCATCCAGCCTGGCTTTTATTACACTAATCCACATACAGGCCACACCCAGGGGGAGGCATAAAATAACCAATCACATACATGGTTCAGCCCACACATCCCCTCCCCTCAGATAACATTAAACTCAATTATCCGGTACACTTTTTCAGCCAAGTTCTGGATGTACCCCAAAACCCGGGGGTACACCTTTAAATCCAGCATCGCTGGATAGCCCTTATTCAGGGGGACAACATATCCAAAATTCAAGTAATTCGGATGAATGGTTCGTGAGATATGGGGTTCCAAAGATTTGACCGACCGCATGGGTAAAGTATCCGAAAACAGTTCCATGCATTTTGGCCCTGCGGTCGGTCACAAACAAGGGAATGAAAACAGGCGAATTGCCTGTGTTATAGAGCCTGGAGAGGGTTTGAATGAATTCCCTTGTTTGTGGGGTTCTTTCTACCGAACGGCGGGTCATTCGGTGGTTTCTATACGAATTTCTGGAAGTATGGAGGTCTCAGCGGTGTTTGCCTAGTCAAGTGTCCGATTTTAGTTCCAGACACTCGACGGCAAAACACCGCTGTTCGGTAGTTTAAGATGGCCGCCGCCACGTGTTTGTTTCCCGAATGGCGGCCACCCAGAGGACAAAGACTACATTACACTGATTGCCAATTACCCGTTTGCAACATTGTTGCAAACTGTAATTGGAGGCACACTTAATCCTGGGTGGTCTGGTTGTTCGGTAGTTTCACTCAATATAATGAATGGAGTGATTCTACCGAACAATCAGATGAATGCTGCATACATATCACCCAGGCTAAACTTAACACATGAATACATATACAATATTACAGGCAGCACACTAGAACATGCTTCACAGTCTTAAAGGGACAGTAGTCCCAAAAGTCCCAATGTGTCCATAGATGCTGTTAAAAGGGCCAGTAGCAGCAATATACAGTACAATATGCCCAAATATAAATCTTTAAGTGTACCAATTTTCCAGGGGCCATAGTCAGCAGGTAAGAGGCAGGCAGCCAGGCCCCTCCAATGTCCAGTGGCGAGGTGGGTTCCGCCACAGCAAAACACTGTTGTTCGGGAGATTAAGATGGCCGCCGCCACGTGTAAAACTCCCGAATGGCAGCCACCCATAGAACAAAGTACCGATTGTCAATTAGGGGTTTGCAACATTGTTGCAAACGGTAATGAGAGTCACACTTATCCCTGGGGTGGTCTGATTGTTCGGTAGTTTCACTTGTATAGTAAACGGAGTGATTTTACCGAACAATCAGTATGAATGCTGCATACATTGTGAATACATGGAATAGCATAACACAAAAGCATTTTAAAATACACGAATTTTGGTAGACAGCTCAATGTCCTGTGCTGCATAATTTATATTGTCAGAAGTCTCTGCAATATTACATTATATGCCCTTGGCTGGTTCTTAAAGGGCCAGTAGTGCCATACAAAAATCCCATTAAGCCCAGCCATGGTGTTTAAAGGGTCCCATCTTTCTGGGGTCCATAATCACTGGGCAGGAGGCGAGCAAGCAGCCCTGTAACGGCACCCCCAGGCATAAAAGGGTTAAACCGCTGTTTAGTAGATCTTCCCTTCCAGAGACACAGGCACAGCTACTGTAGACACCAATACAGCGAACCGGAGAAGCATGTGAATATAGAAACACAGAATGTGACGGCAGATAAGAACCATTCGGCCCATCTAGTCTGCCCAGTATTATAAATACTTTCATTAGTCCCTGGCCTTATCTTATAGCTAGGATAGCCTTATGCCTATCCCACGCATGCTTAAACTCCTTTACTGTGTTAACCTCTACCACTTCAGCTGGAGGGCTATTCCATGCATCCACTACCCTCTCAGTAAAGTAATACTTCCTGATATTATTTTTAAACCTTTGTCCCTCTAATTTAAGACTATGTCCTCTGGTTGTTGTAGTTTTTCTTCTTTTAAATATAGTCTCCCCCTTTACTGTGTTGATTCCCTTTATGTATTTAAATGTTTCTATCATATCCCCCCTGTCTCGTCTTTCCACCAAGCTATACATGTTAAGATCCTTTAACCTTTCCTGGTAAGTTTGATCCTGCAATCCATGAACCAGTTTAGTAGCCGTAAATAGCTGAACCGGAACCATGAGAATGCTGTAAGCAGCTGAATAGGAAAAAACATATGAATAGGTTTACACTCCTAGCAGTCAAACTGGATCAGCATACAATAAATCCCCCCAAGAACGAGACAAGGCTCCGTTTTGAGGGTCAAGCAGGAACAGACAGAGCTGTGGGTTTATTGTTCTTGTATACACATTAGTACCACCCAAAGGGTTTTGGAAAACAACCAATAAACACGTACAATACACTCAGACACTCCCACACAAAATCCTCCCCTCTGCCTGTGATACAATTACCTTACACAATGGGTAATGTAATTATCACAGGCAGAGAAATACAGTTTTCCCACATTATTCATAACATAAAAGTATGCATCACATTCACATAAAACTTACATTTTCAGAATCAGCATACTCCAAATACAAACATACGTCAAAATCCTACAAATTGGTCCAGTGGTTCAAAAGATAGATCGTAGTCCTTTGTGACCAAATGAAGCATGGCTTTTCTGCCCAAAACCAGTTCCACAGAGTCTTCTATCCTGGAGATAATTGAAGATTATGCTAGCGCTAGTGTACTTATAATCTTAATTTTAATGACAGGAGGCGAGTATTTTGCATAAACTCTCTTTACTAACTCCACATAGCAGTAAAGAAAAAAGTGAAAACATTAACCAATCAAAAAATAGTAGGAGGTATAGTATTCACAGTGATGAGGCTCCTCCCCCTCTTTCAAAGCGACATCAAATACACATAAAATATTTTAAAGAAACGGAAAAGGTCTTGAAACATGCACCAACGGGTGACTTTCCAAAGTGCGAAGTCCTAGAAGTTAGAGGATGGTCCAAACATGCACCAACGGGTGACTTTCTCAAGTACGAAGTCCTGGCAGCTGAAGGAAGGCCCAAAACATGTCCATCCTGAGCGTAAGCTGTAACGTCTTGAAGTTATGCTGGAAAAGAGCGTGAAAAAGGTTAGGAACCGGTCTGGCAACTGGTTGCAGTGATGTAATAAACCCAACACAGATTCCACTAAAAAATTTAAACTAGTCTAAGTATGACGGTGCTTAGTAAACAAGGCTGTATCTAAACAAGGTACAAGTCCGATTAAATTAGCTGAGTAAGGAGACAGAGACAGAGGGAGTATACAGAGTATAGGTATACTTACATGAGATCTCATCCTTCAGAGTATAGATATACTTACATAGGATCTCCTTCCTCGAGGGTGTGGAGGGTGGGAAAATACTCGCCTCCTGTCATTATTAAAATTAAGATTATAAGTACACTAGCGCTAGCATAATCTTCAATTTTACCACATGACAGGAGGCTTCATATTTTGCATTTTTAACGCTGAAACAGGAGAGACGTGGCTGCCCCCGGGTTCGGGCGGAAGTAGAAGGTCCGAAAGGTTGATTCTCGTGACCAATCTGCGGCTCGTAGGATGTCTGCCAGGGACGCGCCTGCGGCGAAAGCTGATGAGGCCGCCGCACCCCGGACGGAGTGGGCTCCGAAGGTCTCCTCTACGCCCGCCAGAGATGGAATCCATCTTACCCACCTGGCCAGGGTGGTGGTAGAGACTGGTACATGTGGTCTAACGTAGGACACCAAGAGTTGGCCCGAAGGTGAGACCCGCAATCGAGATGTGACTTCTACGCACCGATGCAGGGTGGACACCACGCAGAGAAGTGGTTCTGTAGGGGAAAAGGGGTAGAAAACTGATGTGGAATCGGACTTCGTACGGCGTGAAATTTGGAAGGTAACTCCCTCCGGGGAGACCAAGAAGGCATCGATGTCGAATGCTCGTACGTCCGCGACTCTGCGGAACGAGACCAAACAAAGTAGAAGTGTCAGTTTAGCTGATAGTTGTCGGAGCGAGAGTCTGTCGTTGTCCGGCCAGTCCCTAATGAATTGTAGAACGATCTCGACGTCCCATAGTCGGGAATATTTAGGTCTTGGAGGTCTCTGTAGTCTGATGCCTCTGAGAAGGCGGCATACCAGTGGGTCTTTTCCAACGGGGATCCCCTGGGTCGGGACGTGGGCTGCCGAAATTGCGGAGCGTATGACGTTGAGGGATCGATAAGATCGACCCTTGGCAAAAAGGTGAGAGAGGAAATTCAAGATGGCTGTTATAGGTGCCGTAAAGGGATCGAAATTCCGTTCACTGCACCAAGTAGACCAGGAGTTCCATGCTGATAAATAACATCGTCTGGTTCCTGGTGCCCATGAGTCCCATAGGAGATCTCGAGACGTTTGCGATAAGCCTTCGGTTTGCCAGGCTCCCCTGAAAGTGTCCAAGCCATCAGTGTGAGACGGTCTTCCAGGTTGAGCGGGTGTTGGTTCACTTTTGGATCCGTAAGGAGTGTCGGGTAGGACGGTATGAGGAGAGGATCCTGGTAGGATGCTGCTAGAAGATCCGGAAACCATGGTTGACCCGGCCATAAAGGTGAGATGAGGAGCAGGGATCCGCGTTGTGTCTTCAGGTATTGCATCGTCCTTGCCGCCATGGCGAATGGGGGGGAAGGCATACGCCCCCGTGGGTGGCCAAGGTTGGAGAAACGCATCTACTGCCTTGCTCCCTGGATCTGGGAGCCAGCTGAAGTACTCGTCTGTCTGCCTGTTGTTGCGTGAAGCAAAGAAGTCTAGGTGGAGGGGACCCCTCCTGGCCGAAAGACGTTGCAAGATCGTTGGGTCCAGTCTCTAGTCGCTGCTGTCCTGCCAGTGGCGTGAGAACCAGTCCGCCGTCAGGTTCGTGTCTCCCGGGAGGTATTCTGCCATCAGGGAGATTCTCCGGGGTATACAAAATTCGAAGATGTCCTTCGTGATATTTGACAGAAGCCTGGATCGTGCTCCTCCCAGGCGATTGATGTAGCGGACCGCGGAGACGTTGTCCATCCGGAGGAGGATGCAGCAGTCCGTGCGGTCTCTCGCCAAGCTGCGGATCGCAAACGACCCCCCCAGGAGTTCTAAGCAGTTTATGTGGAGGTTGGTTTCTTGTGAAGTCCAAGTACCTCCTGTCGATCCGCCCTCGCCTGTGGCGCCCCAGCCCCAAAGGCTGGCGTCTGATTCCAGAACGATGTCGGGAGAATTCCCGAAGATGTCTCGGCCGTTCCAGGCCTCCATGCTGTCCAACCACCATCCGAGTTCTTCCTTGATTTCTTCCGTTACCGGAATGTTCTGGTCGTATGAAGGGTTCTGGCGGAGGAAGGAGGCCTTGAGGTGTTGCATCGCCCTGTAGTGTAGTGGGCATGGGACGATTGCCTGAATCGATGCGGACATTAGGCCCACGATCCGAGCTAGGTTGCGGAGGGGGATGGTGTGGCAGCGGATGACCCTGCGTAGTTCCTTCTTGATGGCTGTGATCTTCGAGATCGGGAGTCGTAAGGTGCTGGTCCTGGAGTCTATCTCGAAGCCCAGGAATTGTATCGTCTGGGTTGGGATAGTTCCGATTTTTGGTAATTTACCACGAAGCCTAGGGACGTCAGGAGTTGAATGGTATATCGTGTGTGTTGTGTTAGACTGTTCCTGTCTGAGGAGAACAGAAGCAGGTCGTCCAGGTAGATAATGCACCGAATTCCTTGAGTTCGTAGACATGATACAACTGGTTTGATAAGTTTGGTGAAGCACCACGGTGCTGACCTGAGGCCGAAAGGGAGGCATGTGAACTGCCAGGGTTGGTTTTGCCATAGGAATCTGAGGAATTGACGGCAAGATGCGTGGACGGGGACCGACAGGTAAGCGTCCTTGAGGTCTAGCCTCGTAAACCAGTCCCTGTCTTGTAGAAGATCTCTCAGAAGATGGATGCCCTCCATCTTGAAGTGCCTGTATGTTACAAAAGCGTGGAGTCCCTTCAAATTTATAACCGGACGAAACTCTCCAGATTTCTTCTTTACTAGGAAAATGTTGCTGAAGAAACCCTGTCCTTCGTGAGCCGGTTCTATCGCCCCTTTCGTTTGGAGCTCTCGTAGTTCGCCGTCGATCAGGCGGCGGTCCTCCTGGGAGCATTGAATGGGATGCGGAGGAATGAGCTGGTAAGGGGGTTCTACGAAGTCGATGACGTAGCCCCGAACTGTCTGGAGGATCCATGCGTCCGTGGAGATGGTTATCCATTTCTGAAAAGACAGAGCAATACGGCCTGAGGTATAAGGAGAAAGTGAAACGAGAGGTATGATGTTGCTTACCTGTGGGGAAGCGTGCTCTGCCACGGTTACGAGGTCCTCTGCCTCGGTCTGCTCCTCGGGTATAGGAGAAGGGTTGTCTGAAGCCCACTTCTGGGTAGAAGGGTTGTGGTCTGTGTGACCGGGGGCCAGAAGGCCAGAATCGGCTGGCTGCGCGGCCCCTGTAGCGGCCAGCCCGTCCAAAAACACCCCGACTGGGTCGACCTCTGAAGACTCGCTTCATGGATGTCTGAGCCTTATTCAGCGACGTAAAAATATTGACATGCTTGTTCAGCTCTTTTAAGAAGGGTTCCCCAAATAGTTTGCCCTGTGCCAACGGTCCCAGTTCCTTGGTGCCCAACTCCACCAGTTTTCCGTCAATACGGAGTAAAGCTGCCTTGCGCCTCTCAGAGGAGAGGGCTACGTTGGTATTGCCAACGAAACAGAAGCACCTTTGTGCCAATTCTCTGATGTCGTGTGCCCATTCCTTGACCATGCTAGAGTCAAATTGATCGGCTCTAGTGAAAGCATCATCTGCCAGGTATAATATGCGGGAGAGCGGGCCGATGGCGTCCAGCAGCTTGTCTTGGACCCTGTGGAATCCCTTCTCCACGCCCCGTCGAGGGTCGCGGCCACCCCGGGACATAAAGGTGTTCATCACCTGGTCAAACTCTGGGGTTTGAGTTACATGGTCGGGAAGCGAGGGACGTGGACATTCCGAGCGTAGGCGGTTGCGCACCGTTTTATCAAGTGGTTTGCGAAGCCAGCATAAATTGGGAGAGGTGGTCGGGGGGTGTCCAGTCCCCGGAGCGTGGGTGGCGGATATTGCGAGGGTCAAACAGACGTTGCCCTGTGGGGTCTAGGATGGCATCGTCTTCCTGGGTAGGTGCGAGGTTGTCTGGTAACTGACTGTGATCCAGGAAGGTTCCTCGTAAGAGGCCCGTATGGGAGCCGGAGTCCGAGTCCCAATTGTCATCTTGCGGATCAGAGTCCGCGGCTTGCCACTCGTCCAACACGGCCATAGAGTGCGTGTGTTCTTCCCCCTCATCCAAGGAGTAGTGGGCAGGTGTGGGTGGGGCTGGTCTATGGCGTTTGGGTGCCTTACCCTTGGCTGGTGTATCGCCCGCTTTCTCACCTTTCCAGTGACGTTTGGCGGGGCGTGGGTCCGCCAGTACGTGTGACTCTGAGGCCTCAGAGTCCTCGTCTTGAGGTTGTGTGAGCGTGGCTTTTTTGGGTTTGTCGGTAGATGCCGACATAACTCTTGACAGCGCTTTCTCCATAGAGGCGGAGATGGCTTCTGCAATCATAGACTGGAAGTCCGCAGGGGTTTGGGATGCTTCCATAGTGGTTATGGTGTTGGCACAGGGTAGATGGGCTAGGGGTCAGTTGATTATAATATGCACTCAATAGTAATAATAAAATTGGTAATAACAACACCCCAGCAGGGTGTGAGGTAGTGTAGGTACAAGTAACAGTACCAGAAACCCCAGCAGGGTAAGTTGGGTTTTTCTTGCTGGGCCGCACCCAGAAATATATGTATGTATATCTGTGAGGATGGCACGAAATCCACCTTAAAGGACCACTCTAGTGCCAGGAAAACATACTCGTTTTCCTGGCACTAGAGTACCCTGAGGGTGCCCCCACCCTCAGGGACCCCCTCCCGCCGGGCTCTGGAGAGAGGAAGGGGTTAAACTTACCTCTTTTTCCAGCGCCGGGCGGGGAGCTTTCCTCCTCCTCTCCATCTTGATCGCGACGCCATCGGCTGAATGCGCATGCGCGGCAGGAGCCGCGCTCGCATTCAGCCGGTCGCATAGGAAAGCATTCATAATGCTTTCCTATGGACGCTTGCGTGCTCTCACTGTGATTTTCACAGTGAGAATCACGCAAGCGCCTCTAGCGGCTGTCAGTGAGACAGCCACTAGAGGATTTGGAGGCTGGATTAACCCTCATTATAAACATAGCAGTTTCTCTGAAACTGCTATGTTTATAAAAAAAAGGGTTAATCCTAGAGGTACCTGGCACCCAGACCACTTCATTAAGCTGAAGTCGTCTGGGTGCCTAGAGTGGTCCTTTAATGTGATATCAATATGGGGTTGGAATGCCCCTTTAACATATACATATATATAGGTGGCACGAAATCCACCTGACGGCAGCAGTGCATTAAGGGCTTCACCCTGTTGGAATAGAAGGTGGCACAAAATCCACCCAGTAAGTAAGTAGGAATAGTAATAATAACAGTGGACTCACCACTGAGAAAAAGGCCAGCAGCCTCTTTATCCTTACAGGAAAAACGCCTGTGACCCCTGCCTGAGCAACAAATAGAAGCAGCTGAAAAGATATCGACTGGTATGTGTGTGATCTGCAGGCCGGCACTGCGGAGATCGTGGGACTCCCAAAATGGCGGCCGCGAATCTCGCGAGACGCGAGACGCGAGATCCAAGATGGCCGTCGGGAAAAAAGATTTCCCGGCGTGTCGGCAAAAACAGAATGCAGCTGGTGAGCCGCAAGGGAGTATTAGGGACAGGGTGAGCGTTACCCTGAGGGGAAAGCAAGCTGGGAAGCCAGCGAAAACGAAGGGGAATAAAAACGGAGGGACCCTGAGGGGAAATAAAGGGAAATACCCCCCAGCAAGTCTGACATAAGACACATAAGAAAATAAACATAAAATAAACGTAAAATGAAAGGGGGTAACCCCCCAGGATAGGAGGGAGAGATTCCCAGAAGAAAAAAACAGAATAAGGAAATAGAAAAATAGCATATAAAATAGAAAATACAATATAAATAAAGGGAAGAGCCTGAAACTCTGACCTGTCTGCTGATGGAGCAGTAAAGAAAGAGGGGGAGGAGCCTCATCTCTGTGAATACTATACCTCCTTCTATTTTTTGATTGGTTAATGTTTTCACTTTTTTCTTTACTGCTATGTGGAGTTAGTAAAGAGAGTTTATGCAAAATATGAAGCCTCCTGTCATGTGGTAAAATTGGGAAGTAATCCAATTATCTCCAAGGACAGAGGCAAAACTCCATTAAGCACATGGCAGTAAAAATACAGTAAAATACAATAAAATACACAAGGTTAAATTTATTACATAAAATACAGACATGCAACATATCCCCAGATAGCTTAGGTCTGAGCACACATTATTACTGAATGGCGCTCAGATCACACACATACAGTTCAATTGCCATGGAGCCAAAGTCTTTCCCATAGTCTTTCATTATACGAATGGGCTCCATGGCATAGCTATCTGGGGTATCACCGCTCAAACAGGGCAAGCACCGAATGACCTGGCTTTCATGTCTTTGCAGGGGAAAATCAAGCATTTCAACATGGGGCCATAGTCTAAAGGCAGCAGGCGGGCAACCAGGCTCCTCCATGGCACAGTGGCGAGATTGATCTCTGTAACGGACCGTTTCACTCACAAGAGGATAAAAAACATTTAGGCGATAATCCCCTTCCAGATAGACCAGCAGCTACTGCAATCACCAACCTCCCGAACTCCAAACTGTACGAATCGATGTGACGAAACCAATCTCACCACATTGTATTGGAGGAGCCTGGTTGCCCGCCTGCTGCCTCTGGACTATGGACCGGCAGCTAAAGGGTTAATTTTACGGTGCAGAAAGGTTTATTTTTCCCTTTCTGCCCAGCCGTTCGGTAGATTCTATCTACCGAACAATCAGCTTCTTTTCAGCCTCCCCAGAGCCGTGGGAAGCCGGCCGGCGTTGTTAATGGGCCACCCAGAAGCTGGCGTGTGCCTCCTATTGACCTCCCTGAAGCCGCGGTTAACCGCAGCTTAATTGATTGTTACTGGGTGGTCGCGGTTACAACTAGCCGCCACACGATGGCGGTGTTCTGGAGCTCCCCGGGCAGCCAGCGCTTGTCTGCCCGGCTTTCCTGCACTATAAGCGGACACTTTTGCGTGCAGGCACCGCTGAGCCTCCAGCCCCCTGGTTCTTATTCAGGACTTTGAATTTGTATCACAATCTATGTGAACTGTAGTAACCCAGATAGCCTGCCATGGAGCCTGTTCGTGGAATTAAAGACTTTGGCTCCATGGCAATTAAAATGTATTTGTGTGGTCTGGGTGCCATTCACCTAATAATGTGCACCCAGACCTGAGCTATCTGGGGATATGTAACATGTCTGTGTTTTGTGTATGAAATGTGTCCGTATGTATTTTAAAGTGATAGTCTGTTTCTGTGTCACCACGTGCATAATGGAGTCTGGCCTTTGTCCTGGGAGATAATTTAATTACTTCATTAATTATCTCCAGGACAGAGAGGAGGAAACCAGGATGCATTGTGGGAAAGTATTGTGGCTGTGTGTACGAAAATGATACATGTCTGTCTGCTGTTTCAGTCTTCCATTTGGTCCCCTAGGGGAGTGTCCACCAGGTGGGAGACCTGCATAAATACAGGGGCAGGTAGCCCTCAATAAACAGACCACTGCTTGACCCTCAACACGGGTGCCTTGTCTCGTCCTTGGGGGGATTCACTGTATGCTGTTGGAGATTGATTGCTAGGAGTGTAAGCTGATGTATGCTTTTCCTATTCGTCTGCTAGCAGCTATTCGTGAGGTTCCAGTTTGGAGTGCTACCTTATTCCCTTGTATGCCGTTCGGGAGTTGGATGCATTCACCTATATCCAAATTCGTGAGTTTTGATGTTCTGCAGTAGCTTTCTGAGAAAAGGGGATTATCGCCTAAACAGATTTTTACCCTTTTCTGCTGAAACGGTCCATTACAATCCCCAAATCCCGAACAAGAGACACACGAACCCTGGAAGCAGCCGAACAGGAAAAGCAATACGAACAGCTTACACTCCTGGCAATCGGCATACAGTCAAATTCTCCCAAAGAATGAGACAACACTTCACTTTCAGGGTTAAACAGCAACAACACTGATTTATTCACACAACAGGCTTATATGGGATTCTCCCATGCAAGGGAGGGTTTACAATACACCAATCCAGTTTAAGGTACAACCCACACATCTCCTCCCCCTACCTTATCTGTTAACACAATTAGCATGTACATAGTTTTACCCAAGTCTTGGATGTACCCTAAATACTTGGGGTACATCCAGTATCTCCAGATAGCCCTAGTCTGGAGAAACATATGTGAAAATCAGCCCATTCGGATAAAGGGAGTTATGGGACTTTAAAGTATTGACCGACCGCACAGGCAAAGTAACCGAAAATAGTTCCATAAGGTTTGGCCTTGCGGTCGGTCTCTGTTAATGTATTAAAAAGTCCCGAACGGCTTGCCATCCGTGGGTTTCCTTGGGTTCGTTAGATTCCCCATGTGAACATTAGTCTTTCTACCGAACGGCGGCTCGTTCGGTAGTTGTGGCACAAATCCACGGAAGTCTGGAGGTCTCAGCGGTGTTTGCTTAGTCGAGTGTCCGATTTTAGTTCCAGACAGTCAACGGCAAAACACCGCTGCTCGGGAGCTAAGATGGCCGCCGCCACGTGTTCGTTTGACGAACAAAGGCCACCCAGCGTTTGTCAATTAAGCTGCGGTTAACCGTAGCTTCTGGGCGGTCAATTGACGGCACACTCCGTCTCCTAGGTGGTCCCTCGTACGGTAGTTTGTTCGGTAGATAAAATCTACCGAACACCCTGGCAGAAGGCACGAATAAGCCTTTCTGCAGGGAAAATAAACCTTTTTCAAGTCTGGTCCATAGTCTAAAGGGAGCAGGCGGGCAACCAGGCTTCTCCAACTCACAGTGGCGAGGTTGGTTTCGCCACAGTCTCGTCACAAGCCCCCTCCAGGAAACCGAGGCAGACTCCTATACAGGGGCTAGTCCGCTACACTTTGTACTTGTTTTTTTTTTAATTTCTGGTCCATGCTAAAGCAGGTCCAGTCATGGCCGGCATAATCTAAGATACTACTGATGTTGAAAAGGGGATTTTACAAGCTGCCCCACATAACGGAGACCGAGAATGGTTTGTGAGACAATATGATTCTGGTGAACCTTACATTAAAGCCTTAGAGAAATGGGCACAGACCAGGCTCACCGACCTTTCATCCCAATTCAGAGATCTTATCCAAGAGAAGGGGGAGTCAGTTAGAAAATTCTTTGCCCGTTTACACCTCGGGTGGAAGAATCTCAGATAGTCAGGTTAGACAGCTGGTTAATGGTTTCATGGATGGCTTGCATCACCCATTCAGCACAGCCCTTAAAATAGCTAGACCTGAGTTGCTAAAGGTATTTAAGCTAACCACCGTCCTTCTAGACGGATAGCGTCAAGCAGTCTGCACTGTGGATAACTACATCATCCAAATAAACATAGAAACATAGAATGTGACGGCAGATAAGAACCATTCGGCCCATCTAGTCTGCCCAGTTTTCTAAATACTTTCATTAGTCCCTGGCCTTATCTTATAGTTAGGATAGCCTTATGCCTATCCCACGCATGCTTAAACTCCTTTACTGTGTTAACCTCTACCACTTCAGCTGGAAGGCTATTCCATGCATCCACTACCCTCTCAGTAAAGTAATACTTCCTGATATTATTTTAAAACGTTGCCCCTCTAATTTAAGACTGTCCTCTTGTTGTGGTAGTTTTTCTTCTTTTAAATATAGTCTCCTCCTTTACTGTGTTGATTCCCTTTATGTATTTCAATGTTTCTATCATATCCCCCCTGTCTAGTCTTTCCTCTAAGCGAGTGGTTCTCAAACCAGTCCTCATGGCCCACCAACAGTCCAGGATTTATGTATTTCCCTTTTTGTTTTATTCCAATGGGGATACTAACAAAACCTGGACTGTTGGTGGGTCTTGAGGACTGGTTTGAGAACCACTGCTCTAAACTATACATGTTAAGTTCCTTTAACCTTTCATTGTAAGTTTTATCTTGCAATCCATGAACCAGTTTAGTAGCCCTTCTCTGAACTCTCTCTAAAGTATCAATATCCTTCTGGAGATACGGTCTCCAGTACTGCGTACAATACTCCAAGTGAGGTCTCACCAGTGTTCTGTACAATGGCATGAGCACTTCCCTCTTTCTACTGCTAATACCTCTCCCTATACAACCAAGCATTCTGCTAGCATTTCCTGCTGCTCTATTACATTGTCTGCCTACCTTTAAGTCATCAGAAATAATCACCCCTAAATCCCTTTTCTCAGATGTTGAGGTTAGGACTCTATCAAATATTCTGTACTTTGCCCTTGGGTTTTTACGTCCAAGATGCATTATCTTGCACTTATCCACATTAACCCCTTAAGGACCAAACTTGTGAAATAAAAGGTAATCATGACATGTCACACATGTCATGTGTCCTTAAGGGGTTAAATGTCAGTTGCCACAACTCTGACCATTTTTCTAGTTTACCTAAATCATTAGCCATTTGGCTTATCCCTCCTGGAACATCAACCCTGTGTTGCGGTCACCGGCCCGCCGAGCCTCATGGTCGTGCCCGACCGGCACGACCGCACCGATTACACGAGCTTACCTGCTCGTCGGCGAGCCGGGAACCGCGCACGTAGTTCTTCCGGGCATCACGCCTGTAGCGGAGAGCTGATTTCTCGCAGCTATTCTCCACTTTAGATCCAAGGAAGGCTCAGGAACAAGTCATTAGTAAATCCACAGCAGAGTTTCCAGCAGGTAAAAAGGTACAGCGAAATCCCCACAACACTCCCAATAACTGGACGACACACAGTTTCAGGAGTAGAACTGACAATCGTTTATTCCAAGGTTTCTTATAAAGCCTGCTCCCATGCAAGGGAGGGAACTACAGTAATTAGGACAGTAACCAATACCATTCTTGTTACCTCCCACACATCTCCTCCCCTCAGAGTGAGTCATAATCCCCTTAAGTTGTACAGTACTTTACCCCAAACTTGGATGTACCCCTAAACCATCACATATCCTTAATATCAGGGTACCGCTAGGTAGCCCTGATCTGGGTGAATATAATATCCAAAATTCACCCAGATCGGACCAGGGGTTCGGTAGTTACAGGCAGGTGAAGTTTGACCGACCGCACACGAGTTGGTATCCGAAAAGGGTTCCATGAGAATGGGCCCTGCGGTCGGTCTCCGTTCGGCAGTTAAAACAGACATTTATAATTGCCATCCACATTTACATTCACCTGGATAGTGATTCCCTCATTCGGTACTTTATTACTACCGAATGGGGATTCGTTATGTTTCTCCGTTCGGCAGTTACGGAGCTCTGGAGGTCTCAGCGGTGTTTGGTTGTTTGAGTGTCCGATTTGAGTTCCAGGCACTCGACGACCAAACACCGCTGGGATTTTCATGCGTAAGATGGCCGCCGCCACGTGTACGCATGCCGAATGGCGGCCACCCAGATACAATGTTAATGAGCCGGTTAACTTGCGGTTGGAAAGAATGTGAACGTTAATAGCTGGCACACTTCTCTCTGGGGTGGTCCCTCCGTTCGGTAGTTTCCATAAGTATATAGTACGGATGGAAACTACCGAATACCATACAATTCACATAATACACAAACGAATAGCAATTTCAACATAGGGAAAACATATACGAACACAGTCACACAGGCATTTTGCAGGACAGGCTCACTGCATTCCGCTACAACGCCCGAATCCAATATGGCGCCGACCACGTGGTCGCGTCTATGGATAGCCCCGCCCCCGAGAATTATACTAACGTGTGCGTGACGTCACGACGTCAACGCACACGCACGTTCTGGGGTCAGAGGTCTATTTGGGGTCTATTTAGACCCCTAATTCACCCCAGTACTTTGCCCTGTCGTGGTTTCAGTTTCCTGGTTTCCTGAAAGTGCTGATTCTGTGTTTCTGATTTCCTGGTATCCTGATCCTTGGCGTTTCCCTGGTTATTCTGATCTCTGGTTTCCCTGACTTGGCTTGTTTTATCGGTATTGAGTATTTTCTGGCTTCCTTGACCTCGGCTTTCCGTTGACCATTCTCTGTCTCTAGCGTATTAGTCCGGCCATTCTAAGGTCCGGTTTACGCTCTATCCTGTTATTTTCCTTTTCTTACTTATGTATATGTTTACATAGTTTCTGCGTGCTGGACCACCTAACTAGTCGTGACACCCTGTTACATATCTTAGTATCATCAGCAAAAAGACACACCTTACCATCAAGACCTCCTGCAATATCACTAATAAAAATATTAAAGAGAATGGGTCCAAATACAGGTCCCTGAGGTACCCTACTGGTGACAAGCCCAAGCTTCGAATATACTCCATTGACTACAACCCTCTGTTGCCTGTCACTCAGCCACTGCCTCACCCATTCGACAATATTGGAATCCAAACTTAACCCCTTAAGGACAGAAGCTTGTCTTGCACTTAATGACAACGGCTTTTTCTGCATTTTTTTTGTTTTTTAGATTTTTTATTTTTGCAGTGCATTTGGAATAACAAACATTGCATGGGGTACCCCAAAGGCAATCCTCATGCTATTCATACATTAGTTACAGTGGGGTATTCATTCGTCTTTGCACAATTTTGTTTTTATGAATATATCAGTATTCATGCTTTGCTTTGTTAGTGAGTGCTAGAGTAAGGGGTATAAACTTTGCCTAGGGACTAATGGTATGCTTGATAACATAGCTTAAACGTAGTTGATGAGTCAAAACCTTGTATAGACTATGATGGAGGCTTCAATTTTAGTAATTCCTATAAAGCATATAAACTGGATAAAGGCGCTCAGTTAACAGGCAATGGCATTTTTAAGTAATTACATCTTATTGCTAGACTGTTATAGGTCATATATAATAGATCGCACATATTAAACAACAGGTATGACTTCTATTCAGTAGTGCCTGGTGTCGAGGGACAGGGTTCAAACTTAAATTGGGGCACAGTGAGTAAGCTCTGAAGTCCTTGGTCGCCCTGGGTGAGTCATGTCCCGGATCAGAGCGGCTATGTACAGATTCAGCCACTTCCAAGGCTTGGAAGCTCGCTGGTATGACTGGAGGACAGTCCATGGAGGGAGTTAAGTGTGGCAACCCTCCAGCCCCGGGTTGTGGTGAGGGCCTGCATCAATGTCCCAGGGACCCACATACTCACAACTGAGGCCAGGTCTTTCTCCGGCGGGGTTTGGCTGTGTCGCCTGGTTTGTCGCTGCTTGCAGCGAATCTTCCATCTCCGTGGGTGATGCTTGGGGAGATTAACCCTGGCGGCTCTCGGCTCAAGTGGGCTCAGTGCTGGGTATGTTTCCGCTTGGCGGGTGTTTGTGCCCGAGGGTGGCTCTCCGCTCCTCCCTCTTCCGCTTTTGCTGCGTTGGGTTACTGCTTTGCTTCGGGCCTCTAGTTGCGCCCAGAAACGGGCAAAGATTACGTCTAGTCGTAGCTTTGTTTGCTCGAGTGCTGTGCATCCAGCTGGCGCTTCATGCTGCCTCCGGAGCTCAAAGTTAGGAGACTCGTCCGCCATTTTGAGAGGAACCGCGTGGTTGGTGTCCCAGTGGAGGTTGTCGCGTTAGGTAGGCGGGATGCGTGGAGCTGATCAGTGGGGACCGGGATAACCCCCGCCGGTCCAGAGGAAGGGGGGGAGGCTCGGGTTAGTTGTTGCTGCTGCTGGCACGGAACCGGGTGAGCGGCCGTCCCACCTCGGCTCGTTCAAGCGTAGGCCGCAAGCCTCGGGCTGGTCTGTTCAGGTTCCGGGGGGGTTATGTGGGGTATCACCGTGTAGTGCAGCGTCCCCCGGTCTCGATTATTGCTGTTTGTCGCTTGGATAATGCGGGTAGTAGGGGTTTTTGCCCCGAAATCTGCTGCCAGTCGCAGGAGCTCCAGCCAGGCACGTCTGCTCTGCTCGGCTCACATTTTTTGTTGTTTGTGTTCAACTGCAATTTGCAATTTACTAATTTATTGCACTGACACATATATCATTTTTTAAAGGACAGAGAGGGCTTTAATTTGATGTAACTTATATATATATATATATATAAATGCTTATTTATTATAGAAAAATGCAAAAAAATGGAAAGTAATCAAAAATAAATTCATTTATTTGTTCTGATTTACAGAATATATAATGTGTCTGGGATTTTCAGGTTTTTTTGGTAGTTACAGGTCACAAAGCACAAGGAGTAAAATAAACTTTTAATGTGGAGCGATTTTAGAATTTGGTATGTTTGTCTTGTAAGCTTAATAGCCATAAAAGAAAACAAAATTGCCACACAAAAGTATATATTTATATAAAGTAGACACCACAGGCTATTTATAAACACAAAAAGAATTCAGCGCTAGTAATCACAAAATTAGTCAAGGTAGGCAGCAACCCAAATGAAGGAAAACCCCTCGTGTCCTTCGGTGGATAGATACAAAAAGATATGGAAGGGCTGCGCCAAATAAGGGTAGATAGTCCAGTATAGTATTGATAGGGTGCCAATAGATGGTCTAGGATACTTGATAGAGTTCCTCTGTGGATGCGTCTAGTGTAGACCGTTCCGTATATGTAAATACAAGAGAGGTAGAGGCGACTAATGGTATAGTATGAAAGTTCAGGGTGTGATAGGTAACAAAATGTAGAGAACTCACATTTGAGGGAGCTATGGCCAGCTCTGGTGTGGATAGCGTACAGCGGTATAATCCCCGCTTATGGGATATGTAGGGAGGGGGTCTCCGTCAACACCGTCTGGTAGTCCAGAACTTGGAAAAGAAAGACAGAAAGCGACAATAGTGCTCTCAATTTTGATGTGGTTCAGTGTGCAGATAAGAAGAGGTAAAAAACTCACATTTGAGGGAGCTATGGCCAGCTCTGGTGTGGATTGCGTACAGCGGTATAATCCCCACTTATGGGATATGTAGGGAGGGGGTCTCCGTCAACACCGTCTGGTAGTCCAGAACTTGGAAAAGAAAGACAGAAAGCGACAATAGTGCTCTCAATTTTGATGTGGTTCAGTGTGCAGATAAGAAGAGGTAAAAAACTCACATTTGAGGGAGCTATGGCCAGCTCTGGTGTGGATAGCGTACAGCGGTATAATCCCCGCTTATAGGATTTGTAGCGGCGATACGTCCGTCAGCACCGTCTGGTGATCCAAGGCTCCAATATAGAAAAATAAAAAGCAGCAATAGTGCTCTCAATTGTGATAGGTTAAGAGAGTAGTAGAGGAAATAAAATAATACTCACAAAGATAGAGCAGAGGTACTGCTCTATGGATAGGCGCTGGTGGTATGATCCCCACCTAGGATTTCTTGGAGTACTGCCAGTGGAAGTCAAAGTAACCAGGAAAGGTTAAAATGCCAGGAATAGGTAAAACAAAGTTTAAAGTGCATAGAGAGTGCAATAAAAAGAGGATTGGTACAATAAAGTAGCCAAAAAACTTTTATTGATCTAAAATACACAATAAAATACAGAATTAATAACCATAAACGCGTTTCACCATAAGTGGCTTCTTCAGAATGGGATAAAAGTAGTAACCTGGCAGGGGTTGTTTAAATAGGGCTATGTTAATTTGAAAATTGCGCCAAAAGTGTAATTGGCCAATCAGAGACAATTTTTAAAAACACTTTTAAAAATTAGGATTCAAAAGTATGGGAGTGATGTTATAAGGGTGATGAGTCCGTTTAAATTATTTAAATGTAAAAACTAGGGTGAGAAAGTTGTTTTTAAAAACAAACAACAACAAAAAAAAACAACCTTTTTTTGTTTTGTTGTTGTTTGTTTTTAAAAACAACCTTCTCACCCTCGTTTTTCACACAGAACCCGGAAGTGCAGGGAGGCGGAAGGTGAGTATACTGAGCACATGTACTCGCTCTGACAGCCTGTCAGAGCGAGGACCGGTGCTGGGGCAGCCCGATCGGGTGCTCCCGGTCTGCCTCTAATACAGAGGCAGACCGGAGCACCATTAACCCCGCGATCGCCGCAATCGCGGCGATCTGGGATTAATTGTAACGCGTGACGGACAAGGTCCGTCACTCGTCGTTAAGGCTCTCCCCTGAGGTCCGTCACTCGTCGTTAAGGGGTTAAAGATTGCAGTTTATTGATAAGCCTTCCATGTGCAACAAAAGCCGTACTAAAATCTAGGTAAGCAATGTCTACTGCACCACCCTGATCTATAATTTTAGTTACCCAATCAAAAAAATCAATAAGATTAGTTTGGCATGATCTCCCTGAAGTAAACCCATGTTGTCTCTGATCTTGAAATCCATGTTAGATGTTCAACAATCCTATCCTTTAACATGGTTTCCATTACTTTCCCCACTACTGAAGTAAGGCTTACGGGCCTATAGTTGCCCGACCCCTCCCTATAACCTTTCTTGTGAATGGGTTGTTAAAAATCAACTTGATCCCAAAAATATTGCATAATGGTTGGGAAGGGTTCTCTCCTCAAGGATATTGTTCCAGCGTTCCTGTCTGATCGTGTCCCGCCGGTCAAGTTCACCCTCTGTCAAGAAAAAGCCATCATACTGGGCAGTGGTGTATCTTGGTTTTGTGCTGCCCTAGGCAGGACAAAACGTAGACCCCCCCCCCCTGCGCGCGCGCCACCCCCCCCCAACCCTTCCCCCCTGCCCCGCCTTCTAAATACACACACATTCACTGACAGATACGCATACACTAGCTAACAGACACACACAGTCGGACACACACAGTCGGACACACACACTAACAAACACACACAGTCGGACACACACTAACAAACACACACAGTCGGACACACACTAACAAACACAGTCTGACACACACACACTAACAAACACACACAGTCGGACACACACACTAACAAACACACACAGTCGGACACACACACACACTAACAGACACACACAGTGAGACACACACTAACAAACACACACAGTCGGACACACACTAACAGACACACACAGTCAGACACACACAGTCAGACACACACACTAACAGACACACACACTAACACACACTAACACACACAGTCACAGACACACTAACAGACACACACACACTAACACACACAGTCACAGACACACACACTAACAGACACACACATACTAACACACACACACACACTAACAGACACACACACTCACTAACAGACACACACAGTCAGAGACACACACACACACACACTCACATTAACACATTTTTTTTTTTACTCCCCCCCCCCCCCTACCTTTGGGAATGCTGGGGGGGGGGGGGTTCTCCCATTCCCTGGTGGTCCAGTGGCTGCAGGACGGCACTGGCGGGCAGGCTGGGCGGCCGGCGAGGGAGCTCTTCCCCTGAGCTCTCTGCTCAGCTCCCTCGCGCGCCGCCCGCAGAGTGAGGCTGGGAGGCGGAGCCGGAATATGACGTCATATTCCGGCTCTCAGTCTCACTCTGCGGGCGGCGCGCGAGGGAGCTGAGCAGAGAGCTCAGGGGAAGAGCTCCCTCGCTGGCCGCCCGCCCAGCAACCAGCCCAGCATGTCTGTTAGCCGCAAGGCTAACAAGACATTTGCCTTGGGCATTTGGGGGCGGCGTTTTTTGCTGCCCCCTGGAAAATGCCGCCCAAGGCAAATGCCTTGTTTGCCTCGCGGCTAATACGCCCCTGATACTGGGACAAAAGCTTGTAGCCTCTGTTGAAACTCCTGCTCGGATGGGGGTGCTGCACAGGTGCTAGCTCTATCCATCTTGTCAAATTCCAGAAGGCATGCAGAGGTCCCCCAATCGCTAGGAAGCCATCCTACAGCTGCCACCAATTGTGACAGAGCTGCATTACTCCAACCGAGTACCTCCGCCAAGTCTTCTTCCTTGTAGCTATCAGGGATCTTGGAGCACTTCAGACCCAGTCGCTGAGGCTTGACTGGGATCACTGAGGGCCTTTTCCACCCTGGACCAGTCTACTGTGTTTAGAGATCTGGATATCCTTTTTATCAGCAGATAATATCCCTGTCCCCAAACACCAGATGACACTCAGTGAAGGTTAATTAAATTTAATAGACATATCACACATATTTTAAGCCTCCAACAGCCTCATTTACATCCAATAGGTTACATAGAGCACTATAGTATAAGGAAGTGTGGGGTCAGACAATAGTAAGGGCTGATGGGAGATTGAGGAGGGACAGAGCAGCCAGTTTAACCCCTTAAGGACACATGACGTGTGTGACATGTCATGATTCCCTTTTATTCCAGAAGTTTGGTCCTTAAGGGGTTAAACTGGTCTGGCAGTGTCCCTGGGAAGACGCCCTGCTGGGGAAACAATAGGGCAGGAAAAAGGGGAGCAATACATTCAACATACCCTGCACCAATAATGGGCACAGGGTGAAAAAAACAAGAGGAAAATGGTGTCTGTCTTCAATCTCCAGTGATGGTGACTACCGTCACATGGTCTGCCCTAATTTCTGTTCGGTTCTGGTCTACTCTGACTTCTGCTTGATTCTGACTATACTAGTATAGTTCATTCTTTTCCATAGAGGCCGCAAACGTTTTGTGAGCGAGGGAGATGGAGGACTCATCATATCTCCATGATATGTGCAACATGTGTGCAGTTTTTCGGACATATAGTATAAATATAGGTCTGAATAATATTTTAATCTTTGGGTACTTCCCTCAGCACCTCTTGGATAGAGACATTAGTTGGTCAAATTTGTGTATTTTCTGCAGATGAACCTACTCCTGCAGGAGTTTCTAATCTCTGGCCAGGTGTGTGAGGCCGAGCGTTGTCTGCGAGAGCTTGAAGTTCCTCATTTCCATCATGAGCTTGTCTATGAGGTAACATGGACTACTGATATCAATCCTTCTACAGCAGGGCATGGAGGCTGAGCGGGGGGAGTGTACTGTAATGGAGGCTGAGCAGGGGGGAGTGTACTGTAATGGAGGCTGAGCAGGGGGGAGTGTACTGTAATGGAGGCTGAGCAGGGGGGAGTGTACTGTAATGGAGGCTGAGCAGGGGGGAGTGTACTGTAACGGAGGCTGAGCAGGGGGGGTGTACTGTAACGGAGGCTGAGCAAGGGATTGTACTGTAACGGACGTTATGCATGGTTTGGAGTTATATAATGGAGGCTGAGCGGAAGGGAGCAACATAATAAAGGCTGGGCAGGGGGGAGTAATGTAACGGAGGTTAAGCAGGGTTCAGGTAATGTAACGGAGGTTAAGCAGGGTTTGAGTGATGTAACTGAGGTTAAGCAGGGTTTGAGTGATGTAACAGAGGTTAAGCAGGGTTTGAGTGATGTAACAGCGGTTAAGCAGGGTTTGAGTGATGTAACAGAGGTTAAGCAGGATTTGAGTGATGTAACAGAGGTTAAGCAGGGTTTGAGTGATGTAACAGGTTAAGCAGGGTTTGAGTGATGTAACAGGTTAAGCAGGGCTTGAGTGATGGAACGGACCTTAAGCTGGAGAACAGTGGAATGGAGACGGCGGGGGGAGAACAGTGGAATGGAGACGGCGGGGGGAGAACAGTGGAATGGAGACGGCGGGGGGAGAACAGTGGAATGGAGACGGCGGGGGGAGAACAGTGGAATGGAGACGGCGGGGGGAGAACAGTGGAATGGAGACGGTGGGGGGAGAACAGTGGAATGGAGACGGCGGGGGGAGAACAGTGGAATGGAGGCGGGGGGGAGAACAGTGGAATGGAGGCGGGGGAGAACAGTGGAATGGAGGCGGGGGAGAACAGTGGAATGGAGGCGGGGGAGAACAGTGGAATGGAGGCGGTGGGGGGGGACAGTGGAATGGAGACGGTGGGGGGAACAGTGGAATGGAGACGGTGGGGGGGAAACAGTGGAATGGAGGCGGGGGGAGAACAGTGGAATGGAGACGGGGGGAGAACAGTGGAATGGAGACGGTGGGGGTGAAACAGTGGAATGGAGACGGTGGGGGTGAAACAGTGGAATGGAGACGGTGGGGGGGAAACAGTGGAATGGAGACGGTGGGGGGTGGAGAACAGTGGAATGGAGACGTTGGGGGGGAGAACAGTGGAATGGAGACGTTGGGGGGGAGAACAGTGGAATGGAGACGTTGGGGGGGGAGAACAGTGGAATGGAGACGTTGGGGGGGGGAGAACAGTGGAATGGAGACGGTGGGGGGGAGAACAGTGGAATGGAGACGGTGGGGGGGGAGAACAGTGGAATGGAGACGGTGGGGGGGGAGAACAGTGGAATGGAGACGGTGGGGGGGAGAACAGTGGAATGGAGACGGTGGGGGGGAGAACAGTGGAATGGAGACGGTGGGGGGAGAACAGTGGAATGGAGATGGGGGAGACTAGTGGAATGGAGACAGAGTGGGTAGAGCAGTAGAATGGGGTGGGGGGAGAGTAGTGGAATGGAGACAAAGGGTGTAGAGCAGTGGAATGGGGTGGGGGGAGAGTAGTGGAATGGAGACATCCCCCACCCTTACTGTTCTGTTTCCAGGCGGTGGTGCTGGTTCTCGAAGGCTCTGCTGAGGGACACGTTCTCATGGCTGTGAAATTGTTGAAAGCTCTGTGGGAAAGTGGCCTCATTACATTGGACCAAATGAACCGGGTAATGTTTCATGTTCTGTGCTGATGGCGTGTCTAGATGTAGGTGCTTAGCGTGTGAGTACTTAGTTTCTATGTTGTCTGTGTGCAGGGTTTCCAGAGAGTGTACAATGAGCTCCCTGATCTCAGTCTGGATGTGCCGTTGGCTCAAAGTGTAATGGAGAAATTGGTTGATCTGTGTTATAAGGAAGGAGTGATCACACAGCACCTGAGAGACGAGTGTCCTGGCAGGTAATGTTTGTCGATCAGAAAGGGTAAAAGAGGGTAATTGTCAGAGGGTAATTAGCTCCTGGTATCCTTGTGCGAGGGTAATTAGCTCATGCTATCCATGTCAGAGGAGAATTAGCTCATGGTATCTGTGACGGACCCTCCGTCAATCGATGCTCCTCGTGCTTACCAAGGACCATCAGCACCGCAACAGACACCATAAGCACTGCAGACCCCACGAACTAACACAGCTTGGTTGGGGTCTTGCTGTCTCCTACCCACCCTGGACCTACGACCAGGCTCCAGTGAGTGAACCTCTATTCCTTCAGAGAGCAAAGCAGGAACACCTCTTAGAAGAGCTAGGGATTAGCATCCAGGGGAGTATACAGAGTATAGCAATCCCCAGTGTGATATAGCAGTACCCTACAACACGAGATGAGGCTGCGAGTTGAGGGTAAGAAGGTCTGAAGGTTTATTGAACAGCTTGAGTTTTTATACAGTTTTTACAGCAAAGGTGACGCCCAGGTGGACCTACTTGTGCACCGAATACAAAACATACAAACCAATCAAAACAGAGGTTTACATTCAGATACTCCCATACAGTGTACACAATTTTAGTCTCTTTTTGACCGACCGCACGCATGATTTCATGCCCAAAATAGTTCTAGGAAATTAGGCTGTGGGGCCGGTCTATTTCCAATGGCTAAGTTCACTTCAAATGCATGAACGGGTGCTGTTCGTGCACAAAGTTCATGTTGAAGTGCCGTTCGAATTGTCGAACAGCGTTCGACTCCTGTCGAAGTCCCAGAGAAGGTAAAGTTTCAGCGGCGTTTGTGACATCACGTGTCCGATTTGAGTTCCATGAACTCAACGACAAAACACAGATGGCCGCAGCCACGTGTTCGAATGTCGAATGGCGGCCGCTTTGATGACTTGTATCCGAAGTGCGACTTCAACTACTTTGAGAGTTTAAAGAGCCATTGTCCACAATCCCAATAGGCAGAAATAGTGCCTTAGAACAAGATAAGTCACAGGGGCCATAGTCAAAAGGTAAAAGGGGGTAATAAGCTCATAGTATCTTCATTGAAGGGACAGCTGACTCACTTGTCTGCAGTGAGAGACAGTTTATAAATGCATCTACCCGGGGCTGACTGGTTCACAACATCTGCATCATTGTTGACCGTTTGTGTCTGTGTTGAAGGGTAACGACTCCTGGGTCAGAATGTGTCTGGTTCACAAAATTTTACACTTTCTCTCTTTCATTCTTTTCCATAGAGGCCGCAAACGTTTTGTGAGCGAGGGAGATGGAGGACTCATCAAGGAGTGACAAAATTGGTCAGATTATCCAGCGAACTGTCCAATGAACCGGCGAAGCAGGGTTCATCTATACTAATCGCTGTTGTGAAATATATCTAAAATAAAATGTACTGCTTCCATTCTGCTTGAATGTTCTGTTTAAAAACCTGTACAGAATCTGATAAAACATCTTTTTATCTTACCCACTTGCTTTTAATTTTGTACCATAACCTTTTGTGTGGAACCATATCGAATGCCTTAGGAAAATCCAATTCGATCACATCTACTGGATCATCATGCGCTAGTCTCTATTAACTTCTTCATAGAGCACAATTAAGTTCGTTTAGCATGATCTGTCTGTCGTAAAACCACGCTGATTCCGACAATGAATTGCTGAATTAACCCTTAAAACTTCAGAGGAACACAAACGTGTTATAAACACCATTTAAGTGGCTTCAACCGATGTAAAAGCTAAGAAAACTTACCTTATTTCCAGCACCGTGCGGATCAGTCACTGGCTTCGCCCCCAATCTGCCTCTTTGCTGGCATCGTCAGAATTTAACCAAAACAAAGCTCAGTCCCAAGAAGGGACTTAATGGTGTGCTAAGGGAACCTAAAAGGGAGTACCTTAAGTATCGTATTCCCATATAAACACACCGTTTTTAAATTTTCTTACCGTTATGGACCCGGGCTCTTTTTACATTTCTGCGGTGTTTGTGTTTAGCTGTAATTTTCCTCTTACTCATTTACTGTACCCACACATATTATATACTGTTTTTCTCGCCATTAAATGGTCTTTCTAAAGATACCATTACTTTCATCATATAATTTACTATAAAACATTTTTATAAAATATGATGGAAATTTTTTTTTTAAATGCACTTTTTCAAACTTTGACCCCCAAAATCTGTTCCGCATCTACAACTGCCAAAAAACACCCGTGCTAAATAGTTTAAACATTTTGTCCTTAGTTTAGAAATGCCCAATGTTAACATGTTCTTAGCTTTTTTTGGAAAGTTATAGGGCTATAAGTACAAGTATATATTTATACAAGTATATATTTCCAAACCAATTTTTTTCAAACTTAATGCAAGTTACATTGTAACACTGATATCGGTCAGGAACCCCTGAATAACCCTTCACATGTATATATTTTATAGAAGAAGACAACCTAAGGTATTAAACTCAGGGTATTTTGACTCTTTTCATGCAGCCATTTTACCACCAATCTATACCAAATTAAAAAAAATAATAATAATAATTGGTGATTTTTTTGACACACATAGCAATTTAAGAATACATGTACAGACAACTTTGAGGGTTACTGCCAAAGAACACCCCAATATGTGTTCAGCGACATCTCCCGAATACAGTGATACCTCCCATTTGTATGTGTGTCTGGTTCTCTGGGGCCTAAAAGACCTTATTTGGAGGGTACGCATTCCAGTTTCTCAACTTGGAATTTTCACAGCTGCTTTGTAATATTGTTAAGCGAGCAAAGCAGGAAGGGGAATTGGATGTACTTGTCCATCTAGGGACAAATGATTTGGCTTGCAATGAGGTTTCAGAGGTTAAGGAAGTTTTTAGTGTTTTTGCCAATGATATACGGCAGGTTGCTTCCACACTGTCATTCTCTGAAGTTCTGCCTGTGCATAACACTCAGAACGACAGGCGGATGGGTATTAGGGACTTTAACTTGTGGCTTGGTGAATGGTGTCGGGAGCAAGGATTTGGCTTTATTGCTCATGGTAGCTCTGTTTGGAATGGAAATAAACTGTACAAAAAAGATGGTTTGCATCTTTCTCAAAAGGGAACAAATGTTCTCAGTGAGCAGTTCAGAGGTTTTGCTAGGATGCAGGGGCGGACTGAGAACCCTCAGGGCCCACGGGCAAAATAAATCAAGGGCCCCCTTACAGGCCCCACCCATGCTCCGTAGCAAGCCCCACCCTTGTCCCGCCTCCAGCCACACCCTACACAATCTTTAGACACAAGGAACAAAAGTGCAATAATCCCCTCAAGGCCCCAGTAGAGACTACAATTGAGGGGTAATGGGCCATGGAGGGGGGGTCTTTCTAGCAGAGGCTATCTCAGTGTTATTTAGAGAGTGTTAGAAAGAATCTACTCGAGCCCCATTAGAGACTACAATGGAGTCTAATGGGGGCCTGGAGGGGGGTCTCTCCAACACTCTGGTTCCTATTTACAATATAGCAACACAACATAGCTTGCTGATACCTAGGCCAAGTTGGCTCCTCCTACCTTAATTACTGTTGCTGGAAGGCTGTGGGCTTGCTGGCTGCGGCTGGCAGGCTGTGGCTTCCCGGCAGGCTGTGGGCTTGCTGGCTACTGCCGGCAGGCTGTGGGCTTGCTGGCTACTGCCGGCAGGCTGTGGGCTTGCTGGCTACTGCCGGCAGGCTGTGGGCTTGCTGGCTGTAAGCCTGTGGTTTCTATTTACAATATAGCAACACAACATAGCTTGCTGATACCTAGGCCAAGTTGGCTCCTCCTACCTTAATTACTGTTGCTGGAAGGCTGTGGGCTTGCTGGCTGCGGCTGGCAGGCTGTGGCTTCCCGGCAGGCTGTGGGCTTGCTGGCTACTGCCGGCAGGCTGTGGGCTTGCTGGCTACTGCCGGCAGGCTGTGGGCTTGCTGGCTGTAAGCCTGTGGCTTGTTGTAAGTCTGTGGGCTGGCTACTGGCCTGTGGCTGGCTGCTGGCCTGGCTGGCCTGTGGGCTGGCTAACTGGTGGCTTGGTTGGCTTGTGGTCTGGCTGGCTGGCTACGGGGGCACTTGTAGATTATTTAAAGAAATAATCCATGCACAATAACCACTGCTGCTCTGTGTAGTGGTTATGGTGCCAGGAGGGCCAGGACCCCCTCCCAGAGTAAGTAGTCAAACCGTTTAAGAACAGTTTGAAAACTTACCTGGGGTCTGCTGGGATATGGGGCTGTAGTAGGGTATAGGAGCAGTGGTGCAATGTGTGAGGGGTGCAGTGTGTGTGTGTGTGAACATATAGGGTGTGTGTGGCAATGTTAGTATGGGGGGCTGTGTATGGGGGTCTGTGTATGTGTGTGTGTGAGGCAATGTGTGTAAATGTGTAGGGTGTGTGTGGGGACAGTGTGTGTGTATGGGGGGCAGTGAGTGAATGTGTATGGTGTGTGTGTGGGGGGCAGTGTTTGTATGGGGCTAGAGTTCACTCTCACTACTACGACCACCAGGAATCCCTGGTGGTCGCAGTGTTGAGAGTGAACTCTAGCCCGTAGCTCCAGGGCTAGAGTTCACTCTTGCGAGAGCCGGAGCATTGCCGTGGTAACTGCGGCAACGCTCTGTGCTTGCGTGAGAAGGACCCAGAGAAGCTGCAGGCTAAGCTCCCGGGTCCTCACT